>NW_027508799.1:13060000-13065000 GCF_051911475.1 Siphateles boraxobius
TTTCTTTCTTTCTTTCTCTCTAACTAATCTTTCTTTCTAACTAATTCTTTCTTTCTTTCTTTCTAACTAATCTTTCTTCTTTCTTTCTTTCTTTCTTTCTTTCTTTTTCTTTCTTTCTTTCTTTCTAACTAATATTTCTTCTTTCTTTCTTTCTTTCTTTCTTTCTTTCTTTCTTTCTTTCTTTCTTTCTTTCTAACTAATATTTCTTCTTTCTTTCTTTCTTTCTTTCTTTCTTTCTAACTAATATTTCTTCTTTCTTTCTAACTAATATTTCTTCTTTCTTTCTTTCTAACTAATCTTTATTTCTTTCTTTCTAACTAATCTTTCTTTCTTTCTTTCTTTCTTTCTAACTAATCTTTCTTCTTTCTTTCTTTCTTTCTTTCTTTCTTTCTTTCTTTCTTTCTTTCTTTCTTTCTTTCTAACTAATCTTTCTTCTTTCTTTCTTTCTTTCTTTCTTTCTTTCTTTCTAACTAATCTTTCTAACTAATCTTTCTAACTAATTATTTCTTTCTTTCTTTCTAACTAATCTTTCTTCTTTCTTTCTTTCTTTCTTTCTTTCTTTCTAACTAATATTTCTTCTTTCTTTCTTTCTTTCTTTCTTTCTTTCTAACTAATATTTCTTTCTTTCTTTCTTTCTAACTGATATTTCTTCTTTCTTTCTTTCTAACTAATCTTTCTTTCTTTCTTTCTTTCTAACTAATCTTTCTTCTTTCTTTCTAACTAATCTTTCTTCTTTCTTTCTTTCTTTCTTTCTTTTTTACTTTTTCTTTCTTTCTTTCTAACTAATCTTTCTTCTTTCTTTCTTTCTTTCTTTCTTTCTTTCTAACTAATCTTTCTTCTTTCTTTCTTTCTAACTAATCTTTCTTCTTTCTTTCTTTCTTTCTTTCTTTCTTTCTAACTAATCTTTCTTCTTTCTTTCTTTCTAACTAATCTTTCTTTCTAACTAATTCTTTCTTTCTTTCTTTCTTTCTAACTAATCTTTCTTCTTTCTTTCTTTCTTTCTAACTAATATTTCTTCTTTCTTTCTTTCTTTCTTTCTAACTAATCTTTCTTTCTAACTAATTCTTTCTTTCTTTCTTTCTAACTAATCTTTCTTCTTTCTTTCTTTCTTTCTAACTAATATTTCTTCTTTCTTTCTTTCTTTCTTTCTTTCTTTCTAACTAATCTTTCTTCTTTCTTTCTTTCTTTCTTTCTTTCTTTCTTTCTTTCTAACTAATATTTCTTCTTTCTTTCTTTCTTTCTAACTAATATTTCTTCTTTCTTTATTTCTTTCTTTCTAACTAATCTTTCTTCTTTCTTTCTTTCTTTCTTTCTTTCTTTCTTTCTTTCTTTCTTTCTTTCTTTCTTTCTAACTAATCTTTCTTTCTTTCTTTCTTTCTAACTAATCTTTCTTTCTAACTAATTCTTTCTTTCTTTCTAACTAATCTTTCTTCTTTCTTTCTTTCTTTCTTTCTTTCTAACTAATCTTTCTTCTTTCTTTCTTTCTAACTAATCTTTCTTTCTAACTAATTCTTTCTTTCTTTCTTTCTAACTAATCTTTCTTCTTTCTTTCTTTCTTTCTTTCTTTCTTTCTAACTAATCTTTCTTTCTTATTTAATTCTTTCTTTCTTTCTAACTAATCTTTCTTCTTTCTTTCTTTCTAGCTAATCTTTCTTCTTTCTTTCTAACTAATCTTTCTTTCTTTCTAACTAATCTTTCTTCTTTCTTTCTTTCTTTCTTTCTAACTCATCTTTCTTTCTTTCTTTCTTTTTCTTTCTTTCTTTCTAACTAATCTTTCTTCTTTCTTTCTTTCTTTCTTTCTAACTAATCTTTCTTCTTTCTTTCTTTCTTTCTAACTAATCTTTCTTTCTAACTAATTCTTTCTTTCTTTCTAACTAATCTTTCTTCTTTCTTCTTTCTTTCTTTCTTTCTTTCTAACTAATCTTTCTTTCTTTCTTTCTAACTAATCTTTCTTATTTCTTTCTTTCTTTCTAGCTAATCTTTCTTCTTTCTTTCTAACTAATCTTTCTTCTTTCTTTCTTCTTTCTTTCTTTCTAACTAATCTTTCTTTCTAACTAATTCTTTCTTTCTTTCTTTCTAACTAATCTTTCTTCTTTCTTTCTTTCTTTCTTTCTTTCTTTCTTTCTTTCTTTCTTTCTAACTAATCTTTCTTTCTTTCTTTCTAACTAATCTTTCTTCTTTCTTTCTTTCTCTCTAGCTAATCTTTCTTCTTTCTTTCTAACTAATCTTTCTTCTTTCTTTCTTTCTTTCTAACTAATCTTTCTTATTTCTTTCTTTCTTTCTTTCTTTCTTTCTAACTAATCTTTCTTCTTTCTTTCTTTCTTTCTTTCTGACTAATCTTTCTTCTTTCTTTCTTTCTTTCTTTCTTTCTTTCTTTCTTTCTAACTAATCTTTCTTCTTTCTTTCTTTCTTTCTAACTAATCTTTCTTCTTTCTTTCTTTCTTTCTAACTAATCTTTCTTCTTTCTTTCTTTCTTTCTTTCTTTCTAACTAATCTTTCTTCTTTCTTTCTTTCTAACTAATCTTTCTTCTTTCTTTCTTTCTTTCTTTCTTTCTAACTAATCTTTCTTTCTAACTAATTCTTTCTTTCTTTCTTTCTAACTAATCTTTCTTCTTTCTTTCTTTCTAGCTAATCTTTCTTCTTTCTTTCTAACTAATCTTTCTTCTTTCTTTCTTTCTTTCTTTCTTTCTTTCTTTCTTTCTTTCTTTCTTTCTTTCTTTCTTTCTTTCTTTCTAACTAATATTTCTTTCTTTCTTTCTTTTTTTCTAACTGATATTTCTTCTTTCTTTCTTTCTAACTAATCTTTCTTTCTTTCTTTCTAACTAATCTTTCTTCTTTCTTTCTAACTAATCTTTCTTCTTTCTTTCTTTCTTTCTTTCTTTCTTTTTTACTTTTTCTTTCTTTCTTTCTAACTAATCTTTCTTCTTTCTTTCTTTCTTTCTTTCTTTCTAACTAATCTTTCTTCTTTCTTTCTTTCTTTCTAACTAATCTTTCTTCTTTCTTTCTTTCTTTCTTTCTTTTTCTTTCTTTATTCCTAACTAATCTTTCTTCTTTCTTTCTTTCTTTCTAACTAATCTTTCTTCTTTCTTTCTTTCTAACTATTCTTTCTTCTTTCTTTCTTTCTTTCTTTCTTTCTTTCTTTCTTTCTTTCTTTCTAACTAATCTTTCTTTCTAACTAATTCTTTCTTTCTTTCTTTCTAACTAATCTTTCTTCTTTCTTTCTTTCTTTCTTTCTTTCTTTCTTTCTTTCTTTCTTTCTTTTTCTTTCTTTCTTTCTTTCTTTCTTTCTTTCTTTCTAACTAATATTTCTTTTTTCTTTCTTTCTTTCTTTCTTTCTTTCTTTCTAACTAATATTTCTTCTTTCTTTCTTTCTTTCTTTCTTTCTAACTAATATTTCTTCTTTCTTTCTAACTAATATTTCTTCTTTCTTTCTTTCTAACTAATCTTTCTTTCTTTCTTTCTAACTAATCTTTCTTTCTTTCTTTCTTTCTTTCTAACTAATCTTTCTTCTTTCTTTCTTTCTTTCTTTCTTTCTTTCTTGCTTTCTTTCTTTCTAACTAATCTTTCTTCTTTCTTTCTTTCTTTCTTTCTTTCTAACTAATCTTTCTTCTTTCTTTCTTTCTTTCTTTCTTTCTTTCTAACTAATCTTTCTAACTAATTATTTCTTTCTTTCTAACTAATCTTTCTTCTTTCTTTCTTTCTTTCTTTCTTTCTAACTAATCTTTCTTTCTAACTAATTCTTTCTTTCTTTCTAACTAATCTTTCTTCTTTCTTTCTTTCTTTCTTTCTAACTAATATTTCTTCTTTCTTTCTTTCTTTCTTTCTTTCTTTCTAACTAATATTTCTTTCTTTCTTTTTTCTTTCTAACTGATATTTCTTCTTTCTTTCTTTCTAACTAATCTTTCTTTCTTTCTTTCTTTCTTTCTTTCTAACTAATCTTTCTTCTTTCTTTCTAACTAATCTTTCTTCTTTCTTTCTTTCTTTCTTTCTTTTTTACTTTTTCTTTCTTTCTTTCTAACTAATCTTTCTTCTTTCTTTCTTTCTTTCTTTCTTTCTAACTAATCTTTCTTCTTTCTTTCTTTCTAACTAATCTTTCTTCTTTCTTTCTTTCTTTCTTTCTTTCTTTCTAACTAATCTTTCTTCTTTCTTTCTTTCTTTCTTTCTTTCTAACTAATCTTTCTTTCTAACTAATTCTTTCTTTCTTTCTAACTAATCTTTCTTCTTTCTTTCTTTCTTTCTAACTAATATTTCTTCTTTCTTTCTTTCTTTCTTTCTAACTAATCTTTCTTTCTAACTAATTCTTTCTTTCTTTCTTTCTAACTAATCTTTCTTCTTTCTTTCTTTCTTTCTAACTAATATTTCTTCTTTCTTTCTTTCTTTCTTTCTTTCTTTCTAACTAATCTTTCTTCTTTCTTTCTTTCTTTCTTTCTAACTAATATTTCTTCTTTCTTTCTTTCTTTCTAACTAATATTTCTTCTTTCTTTATTTCTTTCTTTCTTTCTAACTAATCTTTCTTCTTTCTTTCTTTCTTTCTTTCTTTCTTTCTTTCTTTCTTTCTTTCTAACTAATCTTTCTTTCTTTCTTTCTAACTAATCTTTCTTTCTAACTAATTCTTTCTTTCTTTCTTTCTAACTAATCTTTCTTCTTTCTTTCTTTCTTTCTTTCTAACTAATCTTTCTTCTTTCTTTCTTTCTAACTAATCTTTCTTCTTTCTTTCTTTCTTTCTTTCTTTCTTTCTAACTAATCTTTCTTTCTTATTTAATTCTTTCTTTCTTTCTTTCTAACTAATCTTTCTTCTTTCTTTCTTTCTAGCTAATCTTTCTTCTTTCTTTCTAACTAATCTTTCTTTCTTTCTAACTAATCTTTCTTCTTTCTTTCTTTCTTTCTTTCTAACTCATCTTTCTTTCTTTCTTTCTTTTTCTTTCTTTCTTTCTAACTAATCTTTCTTCTTTCTTTCTTTCTTTCTTTCTAACTAATCTTTCTTCTTTCTTTCTAACTAA
>NW_027508799.1:13670000-13847500 GCF_051911475.1 Siphateles boraxobius
GACCGGAAAAAAAGTTAAAAGGGTCGGATATAGACTACTGTCTGGCGGACTTAACTTTGACATTTTGACTGTTATCATCAGAAAGAGTATATGAGTATATGGCTAGCTTTTCAGCCTTTTGGGGACCCTTTGACCAGAAAAAAAAGTTCAAAGGGTCCTATATTGACTACTGTCTGGCGTACTTATCAGTAAGAGCCAAGTCTATAAGGATATTTAGCTTTTAAACCTCTTGGGGACCCTTTGACCAGAAAAAAAGTTCAAAGGGTCCGATATGGACTATTGTCTGGCGGACTGACTTTGACTTTTTGACTTTTAACATAAGAAAGAGTCTTATAAGGATATGGCTAGCTTTTCAGCCTTTTGGGGACCCTTTGACCAGAAAAATAGTTCAAAGGGTCCGATATGGACTATTGTCTGGCGGACTGACTTTGCCTTTTAACATCAGAAACAGTCTATGAGGATATGGCTAGCTTTTCAGCCTTTTGGGGACCCTTTGACCAGAAAAAAAGTTCAAATGGTCCAATTTGGACTATTGTCTGGCGGACTGACTTTGACTTTTTGACTTTTAACATAAGAAAGAGTCTTATAAGGATATGGCTAGCTTTTCAGCCTTTTGGGGACCCTTTGACCAGAAAAATAGTTCAAAGGGTCCGATATGGACTATTGTCTGGCGGACTTGACTTTGACTTTTTGACTTTTAACATCAGGAAGAGTCTTATAAGGATACGGCTAGCTTTTCAGCCTTTTGGCGACCCTTTGACCGGAAAAAAAGTTCAAAGGGTCGGATATAGACTACTGTCTGGCGGACTTAACTTTGACATTTAACATAAGAAAGAGTCTTATAAGGATATGGCTAGCTTTTTAGCCTTTGGGGACCCTTTGACCAGAAAAAAAGTTCAAAGGGTCCGATATGGACTATTGTCTGGAGGACTTGACTTTGACTTTTCGGCTTTTAACATCAGAAAGAGTCTTATAAGGATATGGCTATTTTTTCAGCCTTTTGGGGACCCTTTGACCAGAAAAAAAGTTCATAGGGTCCGATATGGACTACTGTCTGGCGGACTTGACTTTGACTTTTTGACTTTTAACATCAGATAGAGTCTATGAGGATATGGCTAGCTTTTTAGCCTTTTGAGGACCCTTTGACCAGAAAAAAAGTTCAGAGGGTCTGATATGGACTACTGTCTGGCGGACTTGACTTTGACTTTTTGACTTTTAACATTAGAAAGGGTCTTATAAAGATAAGGCTAGTTTTTCAGCCTTTTGGCGACTCTTTGACAGGAAAAAAAGTTCAAAGGGTCGGATATGGACTATTGTCTGGAGGACTTGACTTTGACTTTTCGACTTTTAACATCAGAAAGAGTCTTATAAGGATATGGCTAGCTTTTCAGCCTTTTAGGGACCAATTGACCAGAAAAAAAGTTCAAAGGGTCGGATGTGGACTATTGTCTGGAGGACTTGACTTTGACTTTTCGACTTTTAACATCAGAAAGAGTCTTATAAGGATATGGCTAGTTTTCAGCCTTTTGGGGACCCTTTGACCAGAAAAAAAGTTCAAAGGGTCCGATATGGACTATTGTCTGGCGGACTTAACTTTGACATTTAACATAAGAAAGAGTCTTATAAGGATATGTCTAGCTTTTCAGCCTTTTGGGGACCCTTTGACCAGAAAAAAAGTTCATAGGGTCCGATATGGACTACTGTCTGGCGGACTTGACTTTGACTTTTTGACTTTTAACATCAGAAAGAGTCTTATAAATATATGGCTAGTTTTTCAGCCTTTTGGCGACCCTTTGACCGGAAAAAAAGTTCAAAGGGTCGGATATAGACTACTGTCTGGCGGACTTAACTTTGACATTTAACATAAGAAAGAGTCTTATAAGGATATGGCTAGCTTTTCAGCCTTTAGGGGACCCTTTGCCCAGAAAAAAAGTTCAAAGGGTCCGATATGGACTATTGTCTGGCGGACTTGACTTTGACTTTTCGACTTTTAACATCAGAAAGAGTCCTATAAGGATATGGCTATTTTTTCAGCCTTTTGGGGACCCTTTGACCAGAAAAAAAGTTCAAAGGGTCCGATATGGACTACTGTCTGGCGGACTTGACTTTGACTTTTTGACTTTTAACATCAGAAAGAGTCTTATAAGGATATGGCTATTTTTTCAGCCTTTTGGGGACCCTTTGACCAGAAAAAAAGTTCAAAGTGTCCGATATGGACTACTGTCTGGCGGACTTGACTTTGACTTTTTGACTTTTAACATCAGAAAGAGTCTATGAGGATATGGTTAGCTTTTTAGCCTTTTGGGGAGCCTCTGACCAGAGAAAAAGTTTAAAAGGGTCCGATATGGACTACTGTCTGGCGGACTTGACTTTAACTTTGTGACTTTTAACATCAGAAAGGGTCTTATAAGGATACGGCTAGTTTTTCAGCCTTTTGGGGACCCTTTGACCAGAAAAAAAGTTTGGACTATTGTCTGGCGGACTTGACTTTGACTTTTTGACTTTTAACATCAGAAAGAGTCTTATTAGGATATGGCTATTTTTCAGCCTTTTGGGGACCCTTTGACCAGAAAAAAAGTTCAAAGGGTCCGATATGGACTACTGTCTGGCGGACTTGACTTTGACTTTTTGACTTTTACCATCAGAAAGAGTCTATGAGGATATGGCTAGCTTTTCAGCCTTTTGGGGATCCTTTGACCAGAAAAAAATGTTCAAATGGTCCGACATGGACTACTGTCTGGCGGACTTAACATCAGAAAGTGCAAGTCTGTAAGGATATTTAGCTTTTAAACCTCTTGGGGACCCTTTTACCAGAGAAAAAGTTAAAAGGGTCTGATATGGACTACTGTCTGGAGGACTTGACTTTGACTTTTTGACTTGTAACATCAGAAAGAGTCAATGAGGATATGGCTAGCTTTTCAGCCTTTTGGGGACCCTTTGACCAGAAAAATAGTTCAAAGGGTCCGATATGGACTATTGTCTGGCGGACTGACTTTGCCTTTTAACATTAGAAAGAGTCAATGAGGATATGGCTAGCTTTTCAGCCTTTTGGGGACCCTTTGACCAGAAAAAAAGTTCAAAGGGTCCGATATGGACTATTGTCTGGCGGACCTAACATTAGAAAGAGCCAATCTGTACGTTTATTTAGCTTTTAAACCTCTTGGGGACCCTTTGACCAGAAAAAAGTTCAAAGGGTCCGTAATGGACTACTCTCTGCCGGAGTTGACTTTGACTTTTTGACTTTTAACATCAGAAAGAGTCTATGAGGATATGGCTAGTTTTCAGCCTTTTGGAGACCCTTTGACCAGAAAAAAAAGTTCAAAGGGTCCGATAAGGACTACAGTCTAATGGATTTGACTTTGACATTTTGACTGTTATCATCAGAAAGAGTATATGAGTATATGGCTAGCTTTTCAGCCTTTTGGGGACCCTTTGACCAGAAAATAAAGTTCAAAGGGTCCGATATTGACTACTGTCTGGCGTACTTATCAGTAAGAGCCAAGTCTATAAGGATATTTAGCTTTTAAACCTCTTGGGGACCCTTTGACCAGAAAAAAAGTTCAAAGGGTCCGATATGGACTATTGTCTGGCGGACTGACTTTGACTTTTTGACTTTTAACATAAGAAAGAGTCTTATAAGGATATGGCTAGCTTTTCAGCCTTTTGGGGACCCTTTGACCAGAAAAATAGTTCAAAGGGTCCGATATGGACTATTGTCTGGCGGACTGACTTTGCCTTTTAACATCAGAAACAGTCTATGAGGATATGGCTAGCTTTTCAGCCTTTTGGGGACCCTTTGACCAGAAAAAAAGTTCAAATGGTCCAATTTGGACTATTGTCTGGCGGACTGACTTTGACTTTTTGACTTTTAACATAAGAAAGAGTCTTATAAGGATATGGCTAGCTTTTCAGCCTTTTGGGGACCCTTTGACCAGAAAAATAGTTCAAAGGGTCCGATATGGACTATTGTCTGGCGGACTGACTTTGCCTTTTAACATCAGAAACAGTCTATGAGGATATGGCTAGCTTTTCAGCCTTTTGGGGACCCTTTGACCAGAAAAAAAGTTCAAATGGTCCAATTTGGACTATTGTCTGGTGGACTTGACTTTGACTTTTTGACTTTTAACATCAGAAAGAGTCTTATAAGGATACGGCTAGCTTTTCAGCCTTTTGGCGACCCTTTGACCGGAAAAAAAGTTAAAGGGTCGGATATAGACTACTGTCTGGCGGACTTAACTTTGACATTTAACATAAGAAAGAGTCTTATAAGGATATGGCTAGCTTTTTAGCCTTTTGGGGACCCTTTGACCAGAAAAAAATTTCAAAGGGTCCGATATGGACTATTGTCTGGAGGACTTGACTTTGACTTTTCGGCTTTTAACATCAGAAAGAGTCTTATAAGGATATGGCTAGCTTTTTAGCCTTTTGGGGACCCTTTGACCAGAAAAAAGGTTTAAAAGGGTCCGATATGGACTATTGTCTGGCGGACTTGACTTTGAATTTTTGACTTTTAACATCAGAAAGAGTCTTATAAGGATATGGCTATTTTTTCAGCCTTTTGGGGACCCTTTGACCAGAAAAAAAGTTCATAGGGTCCGATATGGACTACTGTCTGGCGGACTTGACTTTGACTTTTTGACTTTTAACATCAGATAGAGTCTATGAGGATATGGCTAGCTTTTTAGCCTTTTGGGGACCCTTTGACCAGAAAAAAAGTTCAGAGGGTCTGATATGGACTACTGTCTGGCGGACTTGACTTTGACTTTTTGACTTTTAACATCAGAAAGGGTCTTATAAAGAAAAGGCTAGTTTTTCAGCCTTTTGGCGACTCTTTGACCGGAAAAAAGTTCAAAGGGTCGGATATGGACTATTGTCTGGAGGACTTGACTTTGACTTTTTGACTTTTAACATCAGAAAGAGTCTTATAAGGATATGGCTAGCTTTTCAGCCTTTTGGGGACCAATTGACCAGAAAAAAAGTTCAAAGGGTCGGATGTGGACTATTGTCTGGAGGACTTGACTTTGACTTTTCGACTTTTAACATCAGAAAGAGTCTTATAAGGATATGGCTAGCTTTTCAGCCTTTTGGCGACCCTTTGACCAGAAAAAAAGTTCAAAGGGTCCGATATGGACTATTGTCTGGCGGACTTAACTTTGACATTTAACATAAGAAAGAGTCTTACAAGGATATGGCTAGCTTTTCAGCCTTTTGGGGACCCTTTGACCAGAAAAAAAGTTCATAGGGTCCGATATGGACTACTGTCTGGCGGACTTGACTTTGACTTTTTGACTTTTAACATCAGAAAGAGTCTTATAAATATACGGCTAGTTTTTCAGCCTTTTGGCGACCCTTTGACCGGAAAAAAAGTTCAAAGGGTCGGATATAGACTACTGTCTGGCGGACTTAACTTTGACATTTAACATAAGAAAGAGTCTTATAAGGATATGGCTAGCTTTTCAGCCTTTTGGGGACCCTTTGACCAGAAAAATAGTTCAAAGGGTCCGATATGGACTATTGTCTGGCGGACTGACTTTGCCTTTTAACATCAGAAACAGTCTATGAGGATATGGCTAGCTTTTCAGCCTTTTGGGGACCCTTTGACCAGAAAAAAAGTTCAAATGGTCCAATTTGGACTATTGTCTGGTGGACTTGACTTTGACTTTTTGACTTTTAACATCAGAAAGAGTCTTATAAGGATACGGCTAGCTTTTCAGCCTTTTGGCGACCCTTTGACCGGAAAAAAAGTTAAAGGGTCGGATATAGACTACTGTCTGGCGGACTTAACTTTGACATTTAACATAAGAAAGAGTCTTATAAGGATATGGCTAGCTTTTTAGCCTTTTGGGGACCCTTTGACCAGAAAAAAATTTCAAAGGGTCCGATATGGACTATTGTCTGGAGGACTTGACTTTGACTTTTCGGCTTTTAACATCAGAAAGAGTCTTATAAGGATATGGCTATTTTTTCAGCCTTTGGGGACCCTTTGACCAGAAAAAAAGTTCAAAGGGTCCGATATGGACTACTGTCTGGCGGACTTTACTTTGACTTTTTGACTTTTAACATCAGAAAGAGTCTATGAGGATATGGCTAGCTTTTTAGCCTTTTGGGGACCCTTTGACCAGAAAAAAGGTTTAAAAGGGTCCGATATGGACTATTGTCTGGCGGACTTGACTTTGAATTTTTGACTTTTAACATCAGAAAGAGTCTTATAAGGATATGGCTATTTTTTCAGCCTTTTGGGGACCCTTTGACCAGAAAAAAAGTTCATAGGGTCCGATATGGACTACTGTCTGGCGGACTTGACTTTGACTTTTTGACTTTTAACATCAGATAGAGTCTATGAGGATATGGCTAGCTTTTTAGCCTTTTGGGGACCCTTTGACCAGAAAAAAAGTTCAGAGGGTCTGATATGGACTACTGTCTGGCGGACTTGACTTTGACTTTTTGACTTTTAACATCAGAAAGGGTCTTATAAAGAAAAGGCTAGTTTTTCAGCCTTTTGGCGACTCTTTGACCGGAAAAAAGTTCAAAGGGTCGGATATGGACTATTGTCTGGAGGACTTGACTTTGACTTTTTGACTTTTAACATCAGAAAGAGTCTTATAAGGATATGGCTAGCTTTTCAGCCTTTTGGGGACCAATTGACCAGAAAAAAAGTTCAAAGGGTCGGATGTGGACTATTGTCTGGAGGACTTGACTTTGACTTTTCGACTTTTAACATCAGAAAGAGTCTTATAAGGATATGGCTAGCTTTTCAGCCTTTTGGCGACCCTTTGACCAGAAAAAAAGTTCAAAGGGTCCGATATGGACTATTGTCTGGCGGACTTAACTTTGACATTTAACATAAGAAAGAGTCTTATAAGGATATGGCTAGCTTTTCAGCCTTTTGGGGACCCTTTGACCAGAAAAAAAGTTCATAGGGTCCGATATGGACTACTGTCTGGCGGACTTGACTTTGACTTTTTGACTTTTAACATCAGAAAGAGTCTTATAAATATACGGCTAGTTTTTCAGCCTTTTGGGGACCCTTTGACCAGAAAAAAAGTTTAAAAGGGTCCGATATGGACTACTGTCTGGCGGACTTGACTTTGACTTTTTGACTTTTAACATCAGAAAGAGTCTTATAAGGATTTGGCTATTTTTTCAGCCTTTTGGGGACCCTTTGACCGGAAAAAAAGTTCAAAGGGTCGGATATAGACTACTGTCTGGCGGACTGAACTTTGACATTTAACATAAGAAAGAGTCTTATAAGGATATGGCTAGCTTTTCAGCCTATTGGGGACCCTTTGACCAGAAAAAAAGTTCAAAGGGTCCGATATGGACTACTGTCTGGCGGACTTGACTTTGACTTTTTGACTTTTAACATCAGAAAGAGTCTTATAAGGATATGGCTATTTTTTCAGCCTTTTGGGGACCCTTTGACCAGAAAAAAAGTTCAGAGGGTCCGATATGGACTATTGTCTGGCGGACTTGACTTTGACTTTTCGACTTTTAACATCAGAAAGGGTCTTATAAGGATATGGCTATTTTTTCAGCCTTTTGGGGACCCTTTGACCAGAAAAAAAGTTCAAAGGGTGAGATATGGACTATTGTCTGGAGGACTTGACTTTGACTTTTCGACTTTTCACATCAGAAGGAGTCTTATAAGGATATGGCTATTTTTTCACCCTTTTGGGGACCCTTTGACCAGAAAAAAAGTTCAGAGGGTCCGATATGGACTACTGTCTGGCGGACTTGACTTTGACTTTTTGACTTTTAACATCAGAAAGGGTCTTATAAAGATACGGCTAGTTTTTCAGCCTTTTGGCGACCCTTTGACCGGAAAAAAAGTTCAAAGGGTCGGATATAGACTACTGTCTGGCGGACTTAACTTTGACATTTAACATAAGAAAGAGTCTTATAAGGATATGGCTAGCTTTTTAGCCTATTGGGGACCCTTTGACCAGAAAAAAAGTTCAAAGGGTCCGATATGGACTACTGTCTGGCGGACTTGACTTTGACTTTTTGACTTTTAACATCAGAAAGAGTCTTATAAGGATATGGCTATTTTTTCAGCCTTTTGGGGACCCTTTGACCAGAAAAAAAGTTCAGAGGGTCGGATATAGACTACTGTCTGGCGGACTTAACTTTGACATTTAACATAAGAAAGAGTCTTATAAGGATATGGCTAGCTTTTTAGCCTTTTGGGGACCCTTTGACCAGAAAAAAGTTCAAAGGGTCCGATATGGACTATTGTCTGGAGGACTTGACTTTGACTTTTCGGCTTTTAACATCAGAAAGAGTCTTATAAGGATATGGCTATTTTTTCAGCCTTTGGGGACCCTTTGACCAGAAAAAAAGTTCAAAGGGTCCGATATGGACTACTGTCTGGCGGACTTAACTTTGACTTTTAACATAAGAAAGAGTCTTATAAGGATATGGCTAGCTTTTCAGCCTTTTGGGGACCCTTTGACCATAAAAAAAATTCAAAGGGTCGGATATGGACTACTGCTTGGCGGACTTGACTTTTTGACTTTTAACATCAGAAAGAGTCTATGAGGACAGATATAGCTTTTCAGACTTTTGGGAAAGCTTTGACCAGAAAAAAAGTTTAAAGGGTCCGATATGGACTAGTTACTGGCGGACTTAACATCAGAAAGAGCCAGTCTGTAAGGATATTTAGCTTTTAAACTTCTTGGGGACCCTTTGACCAGAAAAAAAGTTCGAAGCGTCCGAAATGGACTACTGTCTGGCGGACTTGACTTTGACTTTTTGACTTTTAACATCAGAAAGAGTCTATGAGGATATGGTTAGCTTTTCAGCCTTTTGCGGACCCCCTGACCAGAGAAAAAATTCAAAGGGTACGATATGGACTACTGTCTGGCGGACTTGACTTTAACTTTGTGACTTTTAACATCAGAAAGGGTCTTATAAGGATACGGCTAGTTTTTCAGCCTTTTGGGGACCCTTTGACCAGAAAAAAAGTTTGGACTATTGTCTGGCGGACTTGACTTTGACTTTTTGACTTTTAACATCAGAAAGAGTCTTATTAGGATATGGCTATTTTTCAGCCTTTTGGGGACCCTTTGACCAGAAAAAAAGTTCAAAGGGTCCGATATGGACTACTGTCTGGCGGACTTGACTTTGACTTTTTGACTTTTAACATCAGAAAGAGTCTATGAGGATATGGCTAGCTTTTCAGCCTTTTGGGGACCCTTTGACCAGAAAAAAAGTTCATAGGATCCGATATGGACTACTGTCTGGCGGACTTGACTTTGACTTTTTGACTTTTAAGATCAGAAAGACTCTTATAAAGATACGGCTAGTTTTTCAGCCTTTTGGCGACCCTTTGACCGGAAAAAAAGTTCAAAGGGTCGGATATAGACTACTGTCTGGCGGACTTAACTTTGACATTTAACATAAGAAAGAGTCTTATAAGGATATGGCTAGCTTTTCAGCCTTTAGGGGACCCTTTGCCCAGAAAAAAGTTCAAAGGGTCCGATATGGACTATTGTCTGGCGGACTTGACTTTGACTTTTCGACTTTTAACATCAGAAAGAGTCTTATAAGGATATGGCTATTTTTTCAGCCTTTTGGGGACCCTTTAACCTGAAAAAAAGTTCAAAGGGTCTGATATGGACTACTGTCTGGCGGACTTGACTTTGACTTTTTGACTTTTAACATCAGAAAGAGTCTTATAAGGATATGGCTATTTTTTCAGCCTTTTGGGGACCCTTTGACCAGAAAAAAAGTTCAAAGTGTCCGATATGGACTACTGTCTGGCGGACTTGACTTTGACTTTTTGACTTTTAACATCAGAAAGAGTCTATGAGGATATGGTTAGCTTTTTAGCCTTTTGGGGACCCTTTGACCAGAAAAAAAGTTCAGAGGGTCCGATATGGACTATTGTCTGGCGGACTTGACTTTGACTTTTCGACTTTTAACATCAGAAAGGGTCTTATAAGGATATGGCTATTTTTTCAGCCTTTGGGGACCCTTTGACCAGAAAAAAAGTTCAAAGGGTCCGATATGGACTATTGTCTGGAGGACTTGACTTTGACTTTTTGACTTTTAACATCAGAAAGAGTCTTATAAGGATATGGCTATTTTTTCACCCTTTTGGGGACCCTTTGACCAGAAAAAAAGTTCAGAGGGTCCGATATGGACTACTGTCTGGCGGACTTGACTTTGACTTTTTGACTTTTAACTTCAGAAAGGGTCTTATAAAGATACGGCTAGTTTTTCAGCCTTTTGGCGACCCTTTGACCGGAAAAAAAGTTCAAAGGGTCGGATATAGACTACTGTCTGGCGGACTTAACTTTGACATTTAACATAAGAAAGAGTCTTATAAGGATATGGCTAGCTTTTTAGCCTTTTGGGGACCCTTTGACCAGAAAAAAAGTTCAAAGGGTCCGATATGGACTACTGTCTGGCGGACTTGACTTTGACTTTTTGACTTTTAACATCAGAAAGGGTCTTATAAAGATACGGCTAGTTTTTTAGCCTTTTGGCGACCCTTTGACCAGAAAAAAAGTTCAAAGGGTCCGATATGGACTATTGTCTGGAGGACTTGACTTTGACTTTTCGGCTTTTAACATCAGAAAGAGTCTTATAAGGATATGGCTATTTTTTCAGCCTTTGGGGACCCTTTGACCAGAAAAAAAGTTCAAAGGGTCCGATATGGACTACTGTCTGGCGGACTTAACTTTGACTTTTAACATAAGAAAGAGTCTTATAAGGATATGGCTAGCTTTTCAGCCTTTTGGGGACCCTTTGACCATAAAAAAAGTTTAAAGGTTCCGATATGGACTAGTTACTGGCGGACTTAACATCATAAAGAGCCAGTCTGTAAGGATATTTAGCTTTTAAACTTCTTGGGGACCCTTTGACCAGAAAAAAAGTTCGAAGCGTCCGAAATGGACTACTGTCTGGCGGACTTGACTTTGACTTTTTGACTTTTAACATCAGAAAGAGTCTTATAAGGATATGGCTAGCTTTTTAGCCTTTTGGGGACCCTTTGACCAGAAAAAAAGTTCAAAGGGTCCGATATGGACTACTGTCTGGCGGACTTGACTTTGACTTTTTGACTTTTAACATCAGAAAGGGTCTTATAAAGATACGGCTAGTTTTTCAGCCTTTTGGCGACCCTTTGACCGGAAAAAAAGTTCAAAGGGTCGGATATAGACTACTGTCTGGCGGACTTAACTTTGACATTTAACATAAGAAAGAGTCTTATAAGGATATGGCTAGCTTTTTAGCCTATTGGGGACCCTTTGACCAGAAAAAAAGTTCAAAGGGTCCGATATGGACTACTGTCTGGCGGACTTGACTTTGACTTTTTGACTTTTAACATCAGAAAGAGTCTTATAAGGATATGGCTATTTTTTCAGCCTTTTGGGGACCCTTTGACCAGAAAAAAAGTTCAGAGGGTCGGATATAGACTACTGTCTGGCGGACTTAACTTTGACATTTAACATAAGAAAGAGTCTTATAAGGATATGGCTAGCTTTTTAGCCTTTTGGGGACCCTTTGACCAGAAAAAAAGTTCAAAGGGTCCGATATGGACTATTGTCTGGAGGACTTGACTTTGACTTTTCGGCTTTTAACATCAGAAAGAGTCTTATAAGGATATGGCTATTTTTTCAGCCTTTGGGGACCCTTTGACCAGAAAAAAAGTTCAAAGTGTCCGATATGGACTACTGTCTGGCGGACTTGACTTTGACTTTTTGACTTTTAACATCAGAAAGAGTCTATGAGGATATGGCTAGCTTTTCAGCCTTTGGGGACCCTTTGACCAGAAAAAAAGTTCAAAGGGTCCGATATGGACTACTGTCTGGCGGACTTAACTTTGACTTTTAACATAAGAAAGAGTCTTATAAGGATATGGCTAGCTTTTCAGCCTTTTGGGGACCCTTTGACCATAAAAAAAATTCAAAGGGTCGGATATGGACTACTGCTTGGCGGACTTGACTTTTTGACTTTTAACATAAGAAAGAGTCTATGAGGACAGATATAGCTTTTCAGACTTTTGGGAAAGCTTTGACCAGAAAAAAAGTTTAAAGGGTCCGATATGGACTAGTTACTGGCGGACTTAACATCAGAAAGAGCCAGTCTGTAAGGATATTTAGCTTTTAAACTTCTTGGGGACCCTTTGACCAGAAAAAAAGTTCGAAGCGTCCGAAATGGACTACTGTCTGGCGGACTTGACTTTGACTTTTTGACTTTTAACATCAGAAAGAGTCTTATAAGGATATGGCTAGCTTTTTAGCCTTTTGGGGACCCTTTGACCAGAAAAAAAGTTCAAAGGGTCCGATATGGACTACTGTCTGGCGGACTTGACTTTGACTTTTTGACTTTTAACATCAGAAAGGGTCTTATAAAGATACGGCTAGTTTTTCAGCCTTTTGGCGACCCTTTGACCGGAAAAAAAGTTCAAAGGGTCGGATATAGACTACTTTCTGGCGGACTTAACTTTGACATTTAACATAAGAAAGAGTCTTATAAGGATATGGCTAGCTTGACCAGAAAAAAAGTTCAAAGGGTCCGATATGGACTATTGTCTGGAGGACTTGACTTTGACTTTTCGGCTTTTAACATCAGAAAGAGTCTTATAAGGATATGGCTATTTTTTCAGCCTTTGGGGACCCTTTGACCAGAAAAAAAGTTCAGAGGGTCCGATATGGACTATTGTCTGGCGGACTTGACTTTGACTTTTCGACTTTTAACATCAGAAAGGGTCTTATAAGGATATGGCTATTTTTTCAGCCTTTGGGGACCCTTTGACCAGAAAAAAAGTTCAAAGGGTCCGATATGGACTATTGTCTGGAGGACTTGACTTTGACTTTTCGACTTTTAACATCAGAAAGAGTCTTATAAGGATATGGCTATTTTTTCACCCTTTTGGGGACCCTTTGACCAGAAAAAAAGTTCAGAGGGTCCGATATGGACTACTGTCTGGCGGACTTGACTTTGACTTTTTGAGTTTTAACTTCAGAAAGGGTCTTATAAAGATACGGCTAGTTTTTCAGCCTTTTGGCGACCCTTTGACCGGAAAAAAAGTTCAAAGGGTCGGATATAGACTACTGTCTGGCGGACTTAACTTTGACATTTAACATAAGAAAGAGTCTTATAAGGATATGGCTAGCTTTTTAGCCTTTTGGGGACCCTTTGACCAGAAAAAAAGTTCAAAGGGTCCGATATGGACTACTGTCTGGCGGACTTGACTTTGACTTTTTGACTTTTAACATCAGAAGGGGTCTTATAAAGATACGGCTAGTTTTTTAGCCTTTTGGCGACCCTTTGACCGGAAAAAAAGTTCAAAGGGTCGGATATAGACTACTGTCTGGCGGACTTAACTTTGACATTTAACATAAGAAAGAGTCTTATAAGGATATGGCTAGCTTTTTAGCCTTTTGGGGACCCTTTGACCAGAAAAAAAGTTCAAAGGGTCCCATATGGACTACTGTCTGGCGGACTTAACTTTGACTTTTAACATAAGAAAGAGTCTTATAAAGGTACAGATAGTTTTTCATTCTTTTGGGGACCCTTTGACCAGATAAAAAGTTCAAAGGGTCGGAAATAGACTATTGTCTGGTTACTTAACTTTGACTTTTAACATAAGAAAGAGTCTTATAAGGATATGACTAGCTTTACAGCCTTTTGAGGAACCTTTGACCAGAAAAAAGTTAAAAGGGTCCGATATGGACTACTGTTTGACGGACTTGAGTTTGACTTTTAACATCAGAAAGAGTCCATAAGGAAATGGCTAGCTTTTCAGCCTTTTGGGGACCCTGTGACCAGAAAAATAGTTCAAAGGGTCCGATATGGACTATTGTCTGGCGGACTGACTTTGACTTTTAACATAAGAAAGAGTCTTATAAAGGTACAGATAGTTTTTCATTCTTTTGGGGACCCTTTGACCAGATAAAAAGTTCAAAGGGTCGGAAATAGACTATTGTCTGGCGGACTTAACTTTGACTTTTAACATAAGAAAGAGTCTTATAAGGATATGACTAGCTTTACAGCCTTTTGAGGAACCTTTGACCAGAAAAAAGTTAAAAGGGTCCGATATGGACTACTGTTTGACGGACTTGAGTTTGACTTTTAACATCAGAAAGAGTCCATAAGGAAATGGCTAGCTTTTCAGCCTTTTGGGGACCCTTTGACTATTAAAAAATTCCAAGGGTCCGACATGGACTATTGTCTGGCGGACTTGACTTTGCCTTTTTGACTATAAACATCAGAAAGAGTCTTATAAGGATATGGCTATTTTTTCAGCCTTTTGGGGACCCTTTGGCCAGAAAAAAGTTCTAAGTGTCCGATATGGACTACTGTCTGGCGGACTTGACTTTGACTTTTTGACTTTTAACATCAGAAAGGGTCTTATAAAGATACGGCTAGTTTTTCAGACTTTTGGCGACCCTTTGAATGGAAAAAAAGTTCAAAGGGTCGGATATAGACTACTGTCTGGCGGACTTAACTTTGACATTTAACATAAGAAAGAGTCTTATAAGGATATGACTAGCTTTTCAGCCTTTTGGGGACCCTTTGACCAGAAAAAAAGTTCAAAGGGTCCGATATGGACTATTGTCTGGCGGACTGACTGCCTTTTAACATCAGAAAGAGTCTACAAGGATATGGCTAGCTTTTCAGCCTTTTGGGGACCCTTTGACCTGAAAAAAAGTTCAAATGGTCCGATTTGGACTACTGTCTGGCGGTCTTGACTTTGACTATTTGGCTTTTAACATCAGAAAGAGTCTATGAGGATATGGCTAGCTTTCAGCCTTTTGGGGACCCTTTGACCAGAAAAAAGTTCAAAGGGTCCGATATGGACTATTGTCTGGCGGACTCGACTTTGACTTTTTGATTTTTAACATCAGAAAGAGTCTTATAAGGATACGGCTAGCTTTTCAGCCTTTTGGGGACCCTTTGAACAGAAAAAAAGTTCAAAGGGTCCGATATGGACTACTGTCTGGCGGACTTGAGTTTGACTTTTAACGTCAGAAAGAGTCTATAAGGAAATGGCTAGCTTTTCAGGCTTTTGGGGACCCTTTGACCAAAAAAAAAGTTCAAAGGGTCCGATATGGACTACTGTCTGGCGGACTTAACTTTGACTTTTAACATAAGAAATAGTCTTATAAGGATATGGCTAGATTTTCAGCCTTTTGGGGAGCCTTTGACCATAAAAAAATTCAAAGGGTCCGATATGGACTATTGTCTGGCAGACTTGACTTTGACTTTTTGACTTTTAACATCAGAAAGAGTCTTATAAGGATATGGCTATCTTTTCAGCCTTTTGCGGACCCTCTGACCAGAAAAAAAGTTCAAAGGGTACGATATGGAATACTGTGTGGCGGCTTTGACTATGACTTTTTGACTTTTAACATCAGAAAGAGTCTATGAGGATATGGCTAGCTTTTCAGCCTTTTGGGGACCCTTTGACCAGAAAAAAAGTTCAAAGGGTCCGATATGGACTACTGTCTGGCGGACTTAACTTTGACTTTTAACATAAGAAATAGTCTTATAAGGATATGGCTAGCTTTTCAGCCTTTTGGGGACCCTTTGACCATAAAAAAATTCCAAGGGTCCGATATGGACTATTGTCTGGCGGACTTGACTTTGACTTTTTGACTTTTAACATCAGAAAGAGTCTTATAAGGATATGGCTATTTTTTCAGCCTTTTGGGGACCCTCTGACCAGAAAAAAAGTTCAAAGGGTACGATATGGAATACTGTGTGGCGGATTTGATTTTGACTTTTTGACTTTTAAAATCAGAAAGAGTCTATGAGGATATGGCTAGCTTTTCAGCCTTTTGGGGACCCTTTGACCAGAAAAAAAGTTCAAAGGGTCCGATATGGACTACTGTCTGGCCGACTTAACTTTGACTTTTAACATAAGAAATAGTCTTATAAGGATATGGCTAGCTTTTCAGTCTTTTAGGGACCCTTTGACCATAAAAAAATTCAAAGGGTCCGATATGGACTATTGTCTGGCGGACTTGACTTTGACTTTTTGACTTTTAACATCAGAAAAAGACTTATAAGAATATGGCTATTTATTCAGCCTTTTGGGCACCCTTTGACCAGAAAAAAAGTTCATAGGGTCCGATATGCACTACTGTCTGGCGGACTTGACTTTGACTTTTTGACTTTTAACATCAGAAAGGGTCTTATAAAGATACGGCTAGTTTTTCAGCCTTTTGGCGACCCTTTGACCGGAAAAAAAGTTCAAAGGGTCGGATATAGACTACTGTCTGGCGGACTTAACTTTGAATTTTAACATAAGAAAGAGTCTTATAAGGATATGGCTAGCTTTTCAGCCTTTTGGGGACCCTTTGACCAGAAAAAAAGTTCAAAGGGTCCGATATGGACTACTGTCTGGCGGACTTGACTTTGACTTTTCGACTTTTAACATCAGAAAGAGTCTTATAAGGATATGGCTATTTTTTCAGCCTTTTGGAGACCCTTTGACCAGAAAAAAAGTTCAAAGGGTCCGATATGGGCTACTGTCTGGCGGACTTGACTTTGACTTTTTGACTTTTAACATCAAAAAAAGAGTCTATGAGGATATGGCTAGCTTTTCAGTCTTTTGGGGACCCTTTGACCAGCAAAAGAGTTTAAAAGGGTCTGATATGGACTATTGTCTGGCGGACTTGACTTTGACTTTTTGACTTTTAACATTAGAAAGAGTCTTATAAAGATACGGCTAGTTTTTCAGCCTTTTGGCGACCCTTTGACCGGAAAAAAAGTTCAAAGGGTCGGATATAGACTACTGTCTGGCGGACTTAACTTTGAATTTTAACATAAGAAAGAGTCTTATAAGGATATGGCTAGCTTTTCAGCCTTTTGGGGACCCTTTGACCAGAAAAAAAGTTCAAAGGGTCCGATATGGACTACTGTCTGGCGGACTTGACTTTGACTTTTCGACTTTTAACATCAGAAAGAGTCTTATAAGGATATGGCTATTTTTTCAGCCTTTTGGAGACCCTTTGACCAGAAAAAAAGTTCAAAGGGTCCGATATGGGCTACTGTCTGGCGGACTTGACTTTGACTTTTTGACTTTTAACATCAAAAAAAGAGTCTATGAGGATATGGCTAGCTTTTCAGTCTTTTGGGGACCCTTTGACCAGCAAAAGAGTTTAAAAGGGTCTGATATGGACTATTGTCTGGCGGACTTGACTTTGACTTTTTGACTTTTAACATTAGAAAGAGTCTTATAAAGATACGGCTAGTTTTTCAGCCTTTTGGCGACCCTTTGACCGGAAAAAAAGTTCAAAGGGTCGGATATAGACTACTGTCTGGCGGACTTAACTTTGAATTTTAACATAAGAAAGAGTCTTATAAGGATATGGCTAGCTTTTCAGCCTTTTGGGGACCCTTTGCCCAGAAAAAAAGTTCAAAGGGTCCGATATGGACTTTTGTCTGGCGTACTTGACTTTGACTTTTCGACTTTTAACATAAGAAAGAGTCTTATAAGGATATGGCTATTTTTTCAGCCTTTTGGGGACCCTTTGACCAGAAAAAAAGTTCAAAGGGTCCGTTATGGACTACTGTCTGGCCGACTTGACTTTGACTTTTTGACTTTTAACATCAGAAAGTGTCTTATAAAGATATGGCTAGTTTTTCAGCCTTTTGGGGACCCTTTGACCAGAAAAAAAGTTCAAAGGGTCCGTTATGGACTACTGTCTGGCGGACTTGACTTTGACTTTTCGACTTTTAACATCAGAAAGAGTCTTATAAGGATATGGCTATTTTTTCAGCCTTTTGGAGACCCTTTGACCAGAAAAAAAGTTCAAAGGGTCCGATATGGGCTACTGTCTGGCGGACTTGACTTTGACTTTTTGACTTTTAACATCAAAAAAAGAGTCTATGAGGATATGGCTAGCTTTTCAGTCTTTTGGGGACCCTTTGACCAGCAAAAGAGTTTAAAAGGGTCTGATATGGACTATTGTCTGGCGGACTTGACTTTGACTTTTTGACTTTTAACATCAGAAAGAGTCTTATAAGGATATGGCTATTTTTTCACCCTTTTGGGGACCCTTTGACCAGAAAAAAAGTTCAGAGGGTCCGATATGGACTACTGTCTGGCGGACTTGACTTTGACTTTTTGACTTTTAACATCAGAAAGGGTCTTATAAAGATACGGCTAGTTTTTTAGCCTTTTGGCGACCCTTTGACCGGAAAAAAAGTTCAAAGGGTCGGATATAGACTACTGTCTGGCGGACTTAACTTTGACATTTAACATAAGAAAGAGTCTTATGAGGATATGGCTAGCTTTTTAGCCTTTTGGGGACCCTTTGACCAGAAAAAAAGTTCAAAGGGTCCGATATGGACTATTGTCTGGAGGACTTGACTTTGACTTTTCGGCTTTTAACATCAGAAAGAGTCTTATAAGGATATGGCTATTTTTTCAGCCTTTGGGCACCCTTTGACCAGAAAAAAAGTTCAAAGGGTCCGATATGGACTACTGTCTGGCGGACTTAACTTTGACTTTTAACATAAGAAAGAGTCTTATAAGGATATGGCTAGCTTTTCAGCCTTTTGGGGACCCTTTGACCATAAAAAAAATTCAAAGGGTCGGATATGGACTACTGCTTGGCGGACTTGACTTTTTGACTTTTAACATCAGAAAGAGTCTATGAGGACAGATATAGCTTTTCAGACTTTTGGGAAAGCTTTGACCAGAAAAAAAGTTTAAAGGGTCCGATATGGACTAGTTACTGGCGGACTTAACATCAGAAAGAGCCAGTCTGTAAGGATATTTAGCTTTTAAACTTCTTGGGGACCCTTTGACCAGAAAAAAAGTTCGAAGCGTCCGAAATGGACTACTGTCTGGCGGACTTGACTTTGACTTTTTGACTTTTAACATCAGAAAGAGTCTTATAAGGATATGGCTAGCTTTTTAGCCTTTTGGGGACCCTTTGACCAGAAAAAAAGTTCAAAGGGTCCGATATGGACTAATGTCTGGCGGACTTGACTTTGACTTTTTGACTTTTAACATCAGAAAGGGTCTTATAAAGATACGGCTAGTTTTTCAGCCTTTTGGCGACCCTTAGACCGGAAAAAAAGTTCAAAGGGTCGGATATAGACTACTGTCTGGCGGACTTAACTTTGAATTTTAACATAAGAAAGAGTCTTATAAGGATATGGCTAGCTTTTCAGCCTTTTGGGGACCCTTTGCCCAGAAAAAAAGTTCAAAGGGTCCGATATGGACTTTTGTCTGGCGTACTTGACTTTGACTTTTCGACTTTTAACATAAGAAAGAGTCTTATAAGGATATGGCTATTTTTTCAGCCTTTTGGGGACCCTTTGACCAGAAAAAAAGTTCAAAGGGTCCGTTATGGACTACTGTCTGGCGGACTTGACTTTGACTTTTTGACTTTTAACATCAGAAAGAGTCTTATAAGGATATGGCTATTTTTTCAGCCTTTTGGAGACCCTTTGACCAGAAAAAAAGTTCAAAGGGTCCGATATGGGCTACTGTCTGGCGGACTTGACTTTGACTTTTTGACTTTTAACATCAAAAAGAGTCTATGAGGATATGGCTAGCTTTTCAGTCTTTTGGGGACCCTTTGACCAGCAAAAGAGTTTAAAAGGGTCTGATATGGACTATTGTCTGGCGGACTTGACTTTGACTTTTTGACTTTTAACATTAGAAAGAGTCTTATAAAGATACGGTTAGTTTTTCAGCCTTTTGGCGACCCTTTGACCGGAAAAAAAGTTCAAAGGGTCGGATATAGACTACTGTCTGGCGGACTTAACTTTGAATTTTAACATAAGAAAGAGTCTTATAAGGATATGGCTAGCTTTTCAGCCTTTTGGGGACCCTTTGCCCAGAAAAAAAGTTCAAAGGGTCCGATATGGACTTTTGTCTGGCGTACTTGACTTTGACTTTTCGACTTTTAACATAAGAAAGAGTCTTATAAGGATATGGCTATTTTTTCAGCCTTTTGGGGACCCTTTGACCAGAAAAAAAGTTCAAAGGGTCCGTTATGGACTACTGTCTGGCGGACTTGACTTTGACTTTTTGACTTTTAACATCAGAAAGTGTCTTATAAAGATATGGCTAGTTTTTCAGCCTTTTGGGGACCCTTTGACCAGAAAAAAAGTTCAAAGGGTACAATATGGAATACTGTGATTTGACTTTGACTTTTTGACTTTTAACATCAGAAAGAGTCCATGAGGTTATGGCTAGCTTTTCAGCCTTTTGGGGACCCATTGACCAGAAAAAAAGTTCAAAGGGTCCGATATGGACTACTGTCTGGCGGACTTCACTTTGAATTTTAACATAAGAAAGAGTCTTATAAGGATATGTCTAATTTTTCTGCCTTTTGGGGACCCTTTGACCAGAAAAAAAGTTCAAAGGGTACGATATGAAATACTGTCTGGCGGATTTGACTTTGACTTTTAACATAAGAAAGAGTCTTATAAAGGTACAGATAGTTTTTCATTCTTTTGGGGACCCTTTGACCAGATAAAAAGTTCAAAGGGTCGGAAATAGACTATTGTCTGGCGGACTTAACTTTGACTTTTAACATAAGAAAGAGTCTTATAAGGATATGGCTAGCTTTTCAGCCTTTTGGGGACCCTTTGACCAGAATAAAATGTTCTAATGGTCCGAAATGGACTACTGTCTGGCGGGCGACATTGACTTTTTGACAATTAACATCAGAAGGAGTCTATGAGGATATGGCTAGCTTTCCAGCCTTTTGGGGACCTTTTGACCAGAAAAAAAATTCAAAGGGTCCGATATGGACTACAGTCTGGCGGACCTGACTTTGACTTTTTGACTTTTTACAACAGCAAGAGTCTTATAATGATACGGCTATTTTTTCAGCCTTTGGAGGACCCTTTGACCAGAAAAAAAGTTCAAAGGGTCCGATATGGACTACTGTCTGGCGGACTTAACTTTGACTTTTAACATAAGAAAGAGTCTTATAAGGATATGGCTAGCTTTTCAGCCTTTTTGGGACCCTTTGACCAGAAAAAAATGTTCAAATGGTCCGAAATGGACCACTGTCTGGCGGACTTGACTTTGACTTTTTGACTTTTAACATCAGAAAGAGTCTATGAGGATATGGCTAGCTTTTCAGCCTTTTGGGGACCTTTTGACCAGAAAAAAATTTAAAAGGGTCCGATATGGACTATTGTCTGGCGGACTTGACTTTGACTTTTTGACTTTTAACATCAGAAAGAGTCTTATAAGGATATGGCTATCTTTTCAGCCTTTTGCGGACCCTCTGACCAGAAAAAAAGTTCAAAGGGTACGATATGGAATACTGTGTGGCGGCTTTGACTATGACTTTTTGACTTTTAACATCAGAAAGAGTCTATGAGAATATGGCTAGCTTTTCAGCCTTTTGGGGACCCTTTTACCAGAAAAAAAGTTCAAAGGGTCCGATATGGACTACTGTCTGGCGGACTTAACTTTGACTTTTAACATAAGAAATAGTCTTATAAGGATATGGCTAGCTTTTCAGCCTTTTGGGGACCCTTTGACGATAAAAAATTCCAAGGGTCCGATATGGACTATTGTCTGGCGGACTTGACTTTGACTTTTTGACATTTAACATCAGAAAGAGTCTTATAAGGATATGGCTATCTTTTCAGCCTTTTGCGGACCCTCTGACCAGAAAAAAAGTTCAAAGGGTACGATATGGAATACTGTGTGGCGGCTTTGACTATGACTTTTTGACTTTTAACATCAGAAAGAGTCTATGAGGATATGGCTAGCTTTTCAGCCTTTTGGGGACCCTTTGACCAGAAAAAAAGTTCAAAGGGTCCGATATGGACTACTGTCTGGCGGACTTAACTTTGACTTTTAACATAAGAAATAGTCTTATAAGGATATGGCTAGCTTTTCAGCCTTTTGGGGACCCTTTGACCATAAAAAAATTCCAAGGGTCCGATATGGACTATTGTCTGGCGGACTTGACTTTGACTTTTTGACTTTTAACATCAGAAAGAGTCTTATAAGGATATGGCTATTTTTTCAGCCTTTTGGGGACCCTCTGACCAGAAAAAAAGTTCAAAGGGTACGATATGGAATACTGTGTGGCGGATTTGATTTTGACTTTTTGACTTTTAAAATCAGAAAGAGTCTATGAGGATATGGCTAGCTTTTCAGCCTTTTGGGGACCCTTTGACCAGAAAAAAAGTTCAAAGGGTCCGATATGGACTACTGTCTGGCCGACTTAACTTTGACTTTTAACATAAGAAATAGTCTTATAAGGATATGGCTAGCTTTTCAGTCTTTTAGGGACCCTTTGACCATAAAAAAATTCAAAGGGTCCGATATGGACTATTGTCTGGCGGACTTGACTTTGACTTTTTGACTTTTAACATCAGAAAAAGACTTATAAGAATATGGCTATTTATTCAGCCTTTTGGGCACCCTTTGACCAGAAAAAAAGTTCATAGGGTCCGATATGCACTACTGTCTGGCGGACTTGACTTTGACTTTTTGACTTTTAACATCAGAAAGGGTCTTATAAAGATACGGCTAGTTTTTCAGCCTTTTGGCGACCCTTTGACCGGAAAAAAAGTTCAAAGGGTCGGATATAGACTACTGTCTGGCGGACTTAACTTTGAATTTTAACATAAGAAAGAGTCTTATAAGGATATGGCTAGCTTTTCAGCCTTTTGGGGACCCTTTGACCAGAAAAAAAGTTCAAAGGGTCCGATATGGACTACTGTCTGGCGGACTTGACTTTGACTTTTCGACTTTTAACATCAGAAAGAGTCTTATAAGGATATGGCTATTTTTTCAGCCTTTTGGAGACCCTTTGACCAGAAAAAAAGTTCAAAGGGTCCGATATGGGCTACTGTCTGGCGGACTTGACTTTGACTTTTTGACTTTTAACATCAAAAAAAGAGTCTATGAGGATATGGCTAGCTTTTCAGTCTTTTGGGGACCCTTTGACCAGCAAAAGAGTTTAAAAGGGTCTGATATGGACTATTGTCTGGCGGACTTGACTTTGACTTTTTGACTTTTAACATTAGAAAGAGTCTTATAAAGATACGGCTAGTTTTTCAGCCTTTTGGCGACCCTTTGACCGGAAAAAAAGTTCAAAGGGTCGGATATAGACTACTGTCTGGCGGACTTAACTTTGAATTTTAACATAAGAAAGAGTCTTATAAGGATATGGCTAGCTTTTCAGCCTTTTGGGGACCCTTTGACCAGAAAAAAAGTTCAAAGGGTCCGATATGGACTACTGTCTGGCGGACTTGACTTTGACTTTTCGACTTTTAACATCAGAAAGAGTCTTATAAGGATATGGCTATTTTTTCAGCCTTTTGGAGACCCTTTGACCAGAAAAAAAGTTCAAAGGGTCCGATATGGGCTACTGTCTGGCGGACTTGACTTTGACTTTTTGACTTTTAACATCAAAAAAAGAGTCTATGAGGATATGGCTAGCTTTTCAGTCTTTTGGGGACCCTTTGACCAGCAAAAGAGTTTAAAAGGGTCTGATATGGACTATTGTCTGGCGGACTTGACTTTGACTTTTTGACTTTTAACATCAGAAAGTGTCTTATAAAGATATGGCTAGTTTTTCAGCCTTTTGGGGACCCTTTGACCAGAAAAAAAGTTCAAAGGGTCCGTTATGGACTACTGTCTGGCGGACTTGACTTTGACTTTTCGACTTTTAACATCAGAAAGAGTCTTATAAGGATATGGCTATTTTTTCAGCCTTTTGGAGACCCTTTGACCAGAAAAAAAGTTCAAAGGGTCCGATATGGGCTACTGTCTGGCGGACTTGACTTTGACTTTTTGACTTTTAACATCAAAAAAAGAGTCTATGAGGATATGGCTAGCTTTTCAGTCTTTTGGGGACCCTTTGACCAGCAAAAGAGTTTAAAAGGGTCTGATATGGACTATTGTCTGGCGGACTTGACTTTGACTTTTTGACTTTTAACATCAGAAAGAGTCTTATAAGGATATGGCTATTTTTTCACCCTTTTGGGGACCCTTTGACCAGAAAAAAAGTTCAGAGGGTCCGATATGGACTACTGTCTGGCGGACTTGACTTTGACTTTTTGACTTTTAACATCAGAAAGGGTCTTATAAAGATACGGCTAGTTTTTTAGCCTTTTGGCGACCCTTTGACCGGAAAAAAAGTTCAAAGGGTCGGATATAGACTACTGTCTGGCGGACTTAACTTTGACATTTAACATAAGAAAGAGTCTTATGAGGATATGGCTAGCTTTTTAGCCTTTTGGGGACCCTTTGACCAGAAAAAAAGTTCAAAGGGTCCGATATGGACTATTGTCTGGAGGACTTGACTTTGACTTTTCGGCTTTTAACATCAGAAAGAGTCTTATAAGGATATGGCTATTTTTTCAGCCTTTGGGCACCCTTTGACCAGAAAAAAAGTTCAAAGGGTCCGATATGGACTACTGTCTGGCGGACTTAACTTTGACTTTTAACATAAGAAAGAGTCTTATAAGGATATGGCTAGCTTTTCAGCCTTTTGGGGACCCTTTGACCATAAAAAAAATTCAAAGGGTCGGATATGGACTACTGCTTGGCGGACTTGACTTTTTGACTTTTAACATCAGAAAGAGTCTATGAGGACAGATATAGCTTTTCAGACTTTTGGGAAAGCTTTGACCAGAAAAAAAGTTTAAAGGGTCCGATATGGACTAGTTACTGGCGGACTTAACATCAGAAAGAGCCAGTCTGTAAGGATATTTAGCTTTTAAACTTCTTGGGGACCCTTTGACCAGAAAAAAAGTTCGAAGCGTCCGAAATGGACTACTGTCTGGCGGACTTGACTTTGACTTTTTGACTTTTAACATCAGAAAGAGTCTTATAAGGATATGGCTAGCTTTTTAGCCTTTTGGGGACCCTTTGACCAGAAAAAAAGTTCAAAGGGTCCGATATGGACTAATGTCTGGCGGACTTGACTTTGACTTTTTGACTTTTAACATCAGAAAGGGTCTTATAAAGATACGGCTAGTTTTTCAGCCTTTTGGCGACCCTTAGACCGGAAAAAAAGTTCAAAGGGTCGGATATAGACTACTGTCTGGCGGACTTAACTTTGAATTTTAACATAAGAAAGAGTCTTATAAGGATATGGCTAGCTTTTCAGCCTTTTGGGGACCCTTTGCCCAGAAAAAAAGTTCAAAGGGTCCGATATGGACTTTTGTCTGGCGTACTTGACTTTGACTTTTCGACTTTTAACATAAGAAAGAGTCTTATAAGGATATGGCTATTTTTTCAGCCTTTTGGGGACCCTTTGACCAGAAAAAAAGTTCAAAGGGTCCGTTATGGACTACTGTCTGGCGGACTTGACTTTGACTTTTTGACTTTTAACATCAGAAAGAGTCTTATAAGGATATGGCTATTTTTTCAGCCTTTTGGAGACCCTTTGACCAGAAAAAAAGTTCAAAGGGTCCGATATGGGCTACTGTCTGGCGGACTTGACTTTGACTTTTTGACTTTTAACATCAAAAAGAGTCTATGAGGATATGGCTAGCTTTTCAGTCTTTTGGGGACCCTTTGACCAGCAAAAGAGTTTAAAAGGGTCTGATATGGACTATTGTCTGGCGGACTTGACTTTGACTTTTTGACTTTTAACATTAGAAAGAGTCTTATAAAGATACGGCTAGTTTTTCAGCCTTTTGGCGACCCTTTGACCGGAAAAAAAGTTCAAAGGGTCGGATATAGACTACTGTCTGGCGGACTTAACTTTGAATTTTAACATAAGAAAGAGTCTTATAAGGATATGGCTAGCTTTTCAGCCTTTTGGGGACCCTTTGCCCAGAAAAAAAGTTCAAAGGGTCCGATATGGACTTTTGTCTGGCGTACTTGACTTTGACTTTTCGACTTTTAACATAAGAAAGAGTCTTATAAGGATATGGCTATTTTTTCAGCCTTTTGGGGACCCTTTGACCAGAAAAAAAGTTCAAAGGGTCCGTTATGGACTACTGTCTGGCGGACTTGACTTTGACTTTTTGACTTTTAACATCAGAAAGTGTCTTATAAAGATATGGCTAGTTTTTCAGCCTTTTGGGGACCCTTTGACCAGAAAAAAAGTTCAAAGGGTACAATATGGAATACTGTGATTTGACTTTGACTTTTTGACTTTTAACATCAGAAAGAGTCCATGAGGTTATGGCTAGCTTTTCAGCCTTTTGGGGACCCATTGACCAGAAAAAAAGTTCAAAGGGTCCGATATGGACTACTGTCTGGCGGACTTCACTTTGAATTTTAACATAAGAAAGAGTCTTATAAGGATATGTCTAATTTTTCTGCCTTTTGGGGACCCTTTGACCAGAAAAAAAGTTCAAAGGGTACGATATGAAATACTGTCTGGCGGATTTGACTTTGACTTTTAACATAAGAAAGAGTCTTATAAAGGTACAGATAGTTTTTCATTCTTTTGGGGACCCTTTGACCAGATAAAAAGTTCAAAGGGTCGGAAATAGACTATTGTCTGGCGGACTTAACTTTGACTTTTAACATAAGAAAGAGTCTTATAAGGATATGGCTAGCTTTTCAGCCTTTTGGGGACCCTTTGACCAGAATAAAATGTTCTAATGGTCCGAAATGGACTACTGTCTGGCGGGCGACATTGACTTTTTGACAATTAACATCAGAAGGAGTCTATGAGGATATGGCTAGCTTTCCAGCCTTTTGGGGACCTTTTGACCAGAAAAAAAATTCAAAGGGTCCGATATGGACTACAGTCTGGCGGACCTGACTTTGACTTTTTGACTTTTTACAACAGCAAGAGTCTTATAATGATAAAAGGCTATTTTTTCAGCCTTTGGAGGACCCTTTGACCAGAAAAAAAGTTCAAAGGGTCCGATATGGACTACTGTCTTGCGGACTTAACTTTGACTTTTAACATAAGAAAGAGTCTTATAAGGATATGGCTAGCTTTTCAGCCTTTTTGGGACCCTTTGACCAGAAAAAAATGTTCAAATGGTCCGAAATGGACCACTGTCTGGCGGACTTGACTTTGACTTTTTGACTTTTAACATCAGAAAGAGTTAATGAGGATATGGCTAGCTTTTCAGCCTTTTGGGGACCTTTTGACCAGAAAAAAAATTAAAAGGGTCCGATATGGACTATTGTCTGGCGGACTTGACTTTGACTTTTTGACTTTTAACATCAGAAAGAGTCTTATAAGGATATGGCTATCTTTTCAGCCTTTTGCGGACCCTCTGACCAGAAAAAAAGTTCAAAGGGTACGATATGGAATACTGTGTGGCGGCTTTGACTATGACTTTTTGACTTTTAACATCAGAAAGAGTCTATGAGAATATGGCTAGCTTTTCAGCCTTTTGGGGACCCTTTTACCAGAAAAAAAGTTCAAAGGGTCCGATATGGACTACTGTCTGGCGGACTTAACTTTGACTTTTAACATAAGAAATAGTCTTATAAGGATATGGCTAGCTTTTCAGCCTTTTGGGGACCCTTTGACGATAAAAAATTCCAAGGGTCCGATATGGACTATTGTCTGGCGGACTTGACTTTGACTTTTTGACATTTAACATCAGAAAGAGTCTTATAAGGATATGGCTATTTTTTCAGCCTTTTGGGGACCCTCTGACCAGAAAAAAAGTTCAAAGGGTACGATATGGAATACTGTGTGGCGGATTTGACTTTGACTTTTTGACTTTTAACATCAGAAAGAGTCTATGAGGATATGGCTAGCTTTTCAGCCTTTTGGGGACCCTTTGACCAGAAAAAAAGTTCACAGGGTCCGATATGGACTACTGTCTGGCGGACTTAACTTTGACTTTTAACATAAGAAATAGTCTTATAAGGATATGGCTAGCTTTTCAGCCTTTTGGGGACCCTTTGACCATAAAAAAATTCAAAGGGTCCGATATGGACTATTGTCTGGCAGACTTGACTTTGACTTTTTGACTTTTAACATCAGAAAGATTCTTATAAGGATATGGCTATTTTTTCAGCCTTTTGGGGACCCTCTGACCAGAAAAAAAGTTCAAAGGGTACGATATGGAATACTGTGTGGCGGATTTGATTTTGACTTTTTGACTTTTAACATCAGAAAGAGTCTATGAGGATATGGCTAGCTTTTCAGCCTTTTGGGGACCCTTTGACCAGAAAAAAAGTTCAAAGGGTCCGATATGGACTACTGTCTGGCCGACTTAACTTTGACTTTTAACATAAGAAATAGTCTTATAAGTATATGGCTAGCTTTTCAGTCTTTTGGGGACCCTTTGACCAGAAAAAAAGTTCAAAGGGTACGATATGAAATACTGTCTGGCGGATTTGACTTTGACTTTTAACATAAGAAAGAGTCTTATAAAGGTACAGATAGTTTTTCATTCTTTTGGGGACCCTTTGACCAGAATAAAATGTTCTAATGGTCCGAAATGGACTACTGTCTGGCGGGCGACATTGACTTTTTGACAATTAACATCAGAAGGAGTCTATGAGGATATGGCTAGCTTTCCAGCCTTTTGGGGACCTTTTGACCAGAAAAAAAATTCAAAGGGTCCGATATGGACTACAGTCTGGCGGACCTGACTTTGACTTTTTGACTTTTTACAACAGCAAGAGTCTTATAATGATACGGCTATTTTTTCAGGCTTTGGAGGACCCTTTGACCAGAAAAAAAGTTCAAAGGGTCCGATATGGACTACTGTCTGGCGGACTTAACTTTGACTTTTAACATAAGAAAGAGTCTTATAAGGATATGGCTTGCTTTTCAGCCTTTTTGGAACCCTTTGACCAGAAAAAAATGTTCAAATGGTCCGAAATGGACCACTCTTTGGCGGACTTGACTTTGACTTTTTGACTTTTAACATCAGAAAGAGTCTATGAGGATATGGCTAGCTTTTCAGCCTTTTGGGGACCTTTTGACCAGAAAAAAAATTAAAAGGGTCCGACATGGACTACTGTCTGGCGGACTTAACTTTGACTTTTAACATAAGAAATAGTCTTATAAGGATATGGCTAGCTTTTCAGCCTTTTGGAGACCCTTTGACCAGAAAAAAAGTTCATAGGGTCCGATATGGACTACTGTCTGGCGGACTTGACTCTGACTTTTTGACTTTTAACATCAGAAAGAGTCTTATAAAGATACGGCTAGTTTTTCAGCCTTTTGGTGACCCTTTGACCAGAAAAAAAGCTCAAAGGGTCCGATATGGACTATTGTCTGGCGGACTTGACTTTGACTTTTCGACTTTTAACATAAGAAAGAGTCTTATAAGGATATGGCTAGTTTTTCAGCCTTTTGGCGACCCTTTGACCATAAAAAAATTCAAAGGGTCCGATATGGACTATTGTCTGGCAGACTTGACTTTGACTTTTTGACTTTTAACATCAGAAAGAGTCTTATAAAGATACGGCTAGTTTTTCAGCCTTTTGGTGACCCTTTGACCAGAAAAAAAGCTCAAAGGGTCCGATATGGACTATTGTCTGGCGGACTTGACTTTGACTTTTCGACTTTTAACATAAGAAAGAGTCTTATAAGGATATGGCTAGTTTTTCAGCCTTTTGGGGACCCTTTGACCATAAAAAAATTCAAAGGGTCCGATATGGACTATTGTCTGGCGGACTTGACTCTGACTTTTTGACTTTTAACATCAGAAAGAGTCTTATAAAGATACGGCTAGTTTTTCAGCCTTTTGGTGACCCTTTGACCAGAAAAAAAGCTCAAAGGGTCCGATATGGACTATTGTCTGGCGGACTTGACTTTGACTTTTCGACTTTTAACATAAGAAAGAGTCTATAAGGATATGGCTAGCTTTTCAGCCTTTTGGGGACCCTTTGACCATAAAAAAATTCAAAGGGTCCGATATGGACTATTGTCTGGCAGACTTGACTTTGACTTTTTGACTTTTAACATCAGAAAGATTCTTATAAGGATATGGCTATTTTTTCAGCCTTTTGGGGACCCTCTGACCAGAAAAAAAGTTCAAAGGGTACGATATGGAATACTGTGTGGCGGATTTGATTTTGACTTTTTGACTTTTAACATCAGAAAGAGTCTATGAGGATATGGCTAGCTTTTCAGCCTTTTGGGGACCCTTTGACCAGAAAAAAAGTTCAAAGGGTCCGATATGGACTACTGTCTGGCCGACTTAACTTTGACTTTTAACATAAGAAATAGTCTTATAAGTATATGGCTAGCTTTTCAGTCTTTTGGGGACCCTTTGACCAGTAAAAAAGTTCAAAGGGTACGATATGAAATACTGTCTGGCGGATTTGACTTTGACTTTTAACATAAGAAAGAGTCTTATAAAGGTACAGATAGTTTTTCATTCTTTTGGGGACCCTTTGACCAGAATAAAATGTTCTAATGGTCCGAAATGGACTACTGTCTGGCGGGCGACATTGACTTTTTGACAATTAACATCAGAAGGAGTCTATGAGGATATGTCTAGCTTTCCAGCCTTTTGGGGACCTTTTGACCAGAAAAAAAATTCAAAGGGTCCGATATGGACTACAGTCTGGCGGACCTGACTTTGACTTTTTGACTTTTTACAACAGCAAGAGTCTTATAATGATACGGCTATTTTTTCAGCCTTTGGAGGACCCTTTGACCAGAAAAAAAGTTCAAAGGGTCCGATATGGACTACTGTCTGGCGGACTTAACTTTGACTTTTAACATAAGAAAGAGTCTTATAAGGATATGGCTTGCTTTTCAGCCTTTTTGGAACCCTTTGACCAGAAAAAAATGTTCAAAAGGTCCGAAATGGACCACTGTCTGGCGGACTTGACTTTGACTTTTTGACTTTTAACATCAGAAAGAGTCTATGAGGATATGGCTAGCTTTTCAGCCTTTTGGGGACCTTTTGACCAGAAAAAAAATTAAAAGGGTCCGACATGGACTACTGTCTGGCGGACTTAACTTTGACTTTTAACATAAGAAATAGTCTTATAAGGATATGGCTAGCTTTTCAGCCTTTTGGAGACCCTTTGACCAGAAAAAAAGTTCATAGGGTCCGATATGGACTACTGTCTGGCGGACTTGACTCTGACTTTTTGACTTTTAACATCAGAAAGAGTCTTATAAAGATACGGCTAGTTTTTCAGCCTTTTGGTGACCCTTTGACCAGAAAAAAAGCTCAAAGGGTCCGATATGGACTATTGTCTGGCGGACTTGACTTTGACTTTTCGACTTTTAACATAAGAAAGAGTCTTATAAGGATATGGCTAGTTTTTCAGCCTTTTGGCGACCCTTTGACCATAAAAAAATTCAAAGGGTCCGATATGGACTATTGTCTGGCAGACTTGACTTTGACTTTTTGACTTTTAACATCAGAAAGAGTCTTATAAAGATACGGCTAGTTTTTCAGCCTTTTGGTGACCCTTTGACCAGAAAAAAAGCTCAAAGGGTCCGATATGGACTATTGTCTGGCGGACTTGACTTTGACTTTTCGACTTTTAACATAAGAAAGAGTCTTATAAGGATATGGCTAGTTTTTCAGCCTTTTGGGGACCCTTTGACCATAAAAAAATTCAAAGGGTCCGATATGGACTATTGTCTGGCGGACTTGACTCTGACTTTTTGACTTTTAACATCAGAAAGAGTCTTATAAAGATACGGCTAGTTTTTCAGCCTTTTGGTGACCCTTTGACCAGAAAAAAAGCTCAAAGGGTCCGATATGGACTATTGTCTGGCGGACTTGACTTTGACTTTTCGACTTTTAACATAAGAAAGAGTCTATAAGGATATGGCTAGCTTTTCAGCCTTTTGGGGACCCTTTGACCATAAAAAAATTCAAAGGGTCCGATATGGACTATTGTCTGGCAGACTTGACTTTGACTTTTTGACTTTTAACATCAGAAAGATTCTTATAAGGATATGGCTATTTTTTCAGCCTTTTGGGGACCCTCTGACCAGAAAAAAAGTTCAAAGGGTACGATATGGAATACTGTGTGGCGGATTTGATTTTGACTTTTTGACTTTTAACATCAGAAAGAGTCTATGAGGATATGGCTAGCTTTTCAGCCTTTTGGGGACCCTTTGACCAGAAAAAAAGTTCAAAGGGTCCGATATGGACTACTGTCTGGCCGACTTAACTTTGACTTTTAACATAAGAAATAGTCTTATAAGTATATGGCTAGCTTTTCAGTCTTTTGGGGACCCTTTGACCAGAAAAAAAGTTCAAAGGGTACGATATGAAATACTGTCTGGCGGATTTGACTTTGACTTTTAACATAAGAAAGAGTCTTATAAAGGTACAGATAGTTTTTCATTCTTTTGGGGACCCTTTGACCAGAATAAAATGTTCTAATGGTCCGAAATGGACTACTGTCTGGCGGGCGACATTGACTTTTTGACAATTAACATCAGAAGGAGTCTATGAGGATATGGCTAGCTTTCCAGCCTTTTGGGGACCTTTTGACCAGAAAAAAAATTCAAAGGGTCCGATATGGACTACAGTCTGGCGGACCTGACTTTGACTTTTTGACTTTTTACAACAGCAAGAGTCTTATAATGATACGGCTATTTTTTCAGCCTTTGGAGGACCCTTTGACCAGAAAAAAAGTTCAAAGGGTCCGATATGGACTACTGTCTGGCGGACTTAACTTTGACTTTTAACATAAGAAAGAGTCTTATAAGGATATGGCTTGCTTTTCAGCCTTTTTGGAACCCTTTGACCAGAAAAAAATGTTCAAATGGTCCGAAATGGACCACTGTCTGGCGGACTTGACTTTGACTTTTTGACTTTTAACATCAGAAAGAGTCTATGAGGATATGGCTAGCTTTTCAGCCTTTTGGGGACCTTTTGACCAGAAAAAAAATTAAAAGGGTCCGACATGGACTACTGTCTGGCGGACTTAACTTTGACTTTTAACATAAGAAATAGTCTTATAAGGATATGGCTAGCTTTTCAGCCTTTTGGAGACCCTTTGACCAGAAAAAAAGTTCATAGGGTCCGATATGGACTACTGTCTGGCGGACTTGACTCTGACTTTTTGACTTTTAACATCAGAAAGAGTCTTATAAAGATACGGCTAGTTTTTCAGCCTTTTGGTGACCCTTTGACCAGAAAAAAAGCTCAAAGGGTCCGATATGGACTATTGTCTGGCGGACTTGACTTTGACTTTTCGACTTTTAACATAAGAAAGAGTCTTATAAGGATATGGCTAGTTTTTCAGCCTTTTGGCGACCCTTTGACCGGAAAAAAAGTTCAAAGGGTCGAATATAGACTACTGTCTGGCGGACTTAACTTTGAATTTTAACATAAGAAAGAGTCTTATAAGGATATGGCTAGCTTATCAGCCTTTTGGGGACCCTTTGACCAGAAAAAAAGTTCAAAGGGTCCGATATGGACTGCTGTCTGGCGGACTTGACTTTGACTTTTCGACTTTTAACATCAGAAAGAGTCTTATAAGGATATGGCTATTTTTTCAGCCTTTTGGAGACCCTTTGACCAGAAAAAAAGTTCAAAGGGTCCGATATGGACTACTGTCTGGCGGACTTGACTTTGACTTTTTGACTTTTAACATCAAAAAGAGTCTATGAGGATATGGCTAGCTTTTCAGTCTTTTGGGGACCCTTTGACCAGCAAAAGAGTTTAAAAGGGTCTGATATGGACTATTGTCTGGCGGACTTGACTTTGACTTTTTGACTTTTAACATTAGAAAGAGTCTTATAAAGATACGGCTAGTTTTTCAGCCTTTTGGCGACCCTTTGACCGGAAAAAAAGTTCAAAGGGTCGGATATAGACTACTGTTGGCGGACTTAACTTTGAATTTTAACATAAGAAAGAGTCTTATAAGGATATGGCTAGCTTTTCAGCCTTTTGGGGACCCTTTGCCCAGAAAAAAAGTTCAAAGGGTCCGATATGGACTTTTGTCTGGCGTACTTGACTTTGACTTTTCGACTTTTAACATAAGAATGAGTCTTATAAGGATATGGCTATTTCTTCAGCCTTTTGGGGACCCTTTGACCAGAAAAAAAGTTCAAAGGGTCCGTTATGGACTACTGTCTGGCGGACTTGACTTTGACTTTTTGACTTTTAACATCAGAAAGAGTCTTATAAAGATATGGCTAGTTTTTCAGCCTTTTGGGGACCCTTTGACCAGAAAAAAAGTTCAAAGGGTACAATATGGAATACTGTCTGGCGGATTTGACTTTGACTTTTTGACTTTTAACATCAGAAAGAGTCCATGAGGATATGGCTAGCTTTTCAGCCTTTTTGGGACCCATTGACCAGAAAAAAAGTTCAAAGGGTCCGATATGGACTACTGTCTGGCGGACTTAACTTTGAATTTTAACATAAGAAAGAGTCTTATAAGGATATGGCTAGCTTTTCAGCCTTTTGGGGACCCTTTGACCAGAAAAAAGTTCAAAGGGTCCGATATGGACTACTGTCTGGCGGACTTGACTTTGACTTTTTGACTTTTAACATCAGAAAGAGTCTATGAGGATATGGCTAGCTTTTCAGCCTTTTGGGGACCCTTTGACCAGAAAAAAAGTTCATAGGATCCGATATGGACTACTGTCTGGCGGACTTGACTTTGACTTTTTGACTTTTAACATCAGAAAGAGTCTTATAAAGATACGGCTAGTTTTTCTGCCTTTTGGGGACCCTTTGACCAGAAAAAAAGTTCAAAGGGTACGATATGGAATACTGTCTGGCGGATTTGACTTTGACTTTTAACATAAGAAAGAGTCTTATAAAGGTACAGATAGTTTTTCATTCTTTTGGGGACCCTTTGACCAGAAAAAAAGTTCAAAGGGTCGGATATAGACTATTGTCTGGCGGACTTAACTTTGACTTTTAACATAAGAAAGAGTCTTATAAGGATATGGCAAGCTTTTCAGCCTTTTGGGGACCCTTTGACCAGAAAAAAATGTTCTAATGGTCCGAAATGGACTACTGTCTGGCGGGCGACATTGACTTTTTGACAAATAACATCAGAAGGAGTCTATGAGGATATGGCTAGCTTTCCAGCCTTTTGGGGACCCTTTGACCAGAAAAAAAGTTTAAAAAGGTCCGATATGGACTACTGTCTGGCGGACTTGACTTTTTGACTTTTAACATCAGAAAGAGTCTTATAAAGATACGGCTAGTTTTTCAGCCTTTTGGGGACCCTTTGACCAGAAAAAAAGTTCAAAGGGTACGATATGGAATACTGTGTGGCGGATTTGATTTTGACTTTTTGACTTTTAACATCAGAAAGAGTCTATGAGGATATGGCTAGCTTTTCAGCCTTTTGGGGACCCTTTGACCAGAAAAAAAGTTCAAAGGGTCCGATATGGACTACCGTCTGGCCGACTTAACTTTGACTTTTAACATCAGAAAGAGTCTATGAGGATATGGCTAGCTTTTCAGCCTTTTGGGGACCTTTTGACCAGAAAAAAAATTCAAAGGGTCCGACATGGACTACTGTCTGGCGGACTTAACTTTGACTTTTAACATAAGAAATAGTCTTATAAGGATATGGCTAGCTTTTCAGCCTTTTGGGGACCCTTTGACCATAAAAAAATTCAAAGGGTCCGATATGGACTACCGTCTGGCCGACTTGACTTTGACTTTTTGACTTTTTACATCAGCAAGAGTCTTATAATGATACGGCTATTTTTTCAGCCTTTTGAGGACCCTTTGACCAGAAAAAAATAAAAGGGTCCAATATGGCGGACTTGACTTTGACTTTTAACATCAGAAAGAGTCTATTAGGACAGATATAGCTTTTCAGCATTTTGGGGACCCTTTGACCAGAAAAAACTTAAAAGGATCCGATATTTACTACTGTCTGGCGGACCTAACATGAGAAAGAGTATATAAGGATATGTAGCTTTTCAGCCTTTTGGGGACCCTTCGACCATAAAAAAAGTTCAAAGGTTCCGATATGGACTAATGTCTGGTTTATTTTAAGATATTATTCACAATCGTTATTGCATTTAATATTCGTCCATCTGGAACATTTATTTGTATTTTTATTAGCATTATTCTGTGCAATTCAACAGCAGATTGCTTTGGAATCTCTTCAATGCAAATCGGAATAAGTTTGATATATTATGGGATTTCAATGTGAAAGCACATGTGTTATTTTATGTATTTTCTTTTCATTGCACAGAGGATGAAGATTTTGCATACAATGAAATGAAACTATATGAATGTTATCCTTTCGGAATGGAGCATTACGGAATGAGTTAGTTCTTGGATGCATTGCAATGCAAAAAAAAGCACATTGAATGCATGATTCTTATATATTATTCTTCAATGCACAACGCTTTATCGTATGATATATTCTTGAATTGGAATGCAGAAAAGTCCATATCGCTTATATGTTATTCTAAAGCTTTAACATATGTGCAATGCAACAGCAGTTTTTTAAGCGTTAGTTTTTTCATTTTTTCATTGCACAAAGGAACACGTTAGTCCTTTTGTGCATTGGAATTAAACAGCAAATAGTTAATAAAACAGCAGATTGCATTGCCCATATCTTTGCACTACAAAATGAGTTAGTTCTTGAATGAATTGCAATGCAGCAAAGTGCATATTGATTATATGTTATTCTCAATGCACACAGCTTGATCGTATGAGCAATGCATTGCAATAGCAGATTGCATTGCACATCTCTTAAATCCACTACGGAATGACTTAGTTCTTAAATGTATTGCAATGCAAAAAAGTGCATATTGCTTATTATGTTATTCTTCAATGCACAATGCTTGATCGTATGTGCAATGCATTGCACTTCAATACACTGCGGAATAAGTTAGTTCTTGAATGCTTTGCAATGCAACAAAATGCATATTGCTTATATATTATTCTTCCATGCAAAACCTTTGTGCAATGCAACTGCATTGCACATCTCTTCGTTGTACAAATGAAAGAGTTACTTATTGCATGCAATAGAAAGTGACAGCTCTGTGATGTTTTCTTGTGAGTACACAATTTACTGAGCTGCGAAAAACAATAAGCTGTGAGTTGTCTTTTCAACAGCTAATCCAATGATTTTCCTTCGAACACAAATGATAATGGTTAGTCTTTTCAATGCACAAAGGAATAAGTTAGACCTTTTATGCAATGGAATGAAACAAGGAAAATGTTATTAAAACAGATTGCATTCCCCATCCTCTACAAACTTCTACAAGGTTATTCTTTTATGCACAAAGCTTGAACGAAAGTGCAGTGCAATGCAATGCAACTGCAGATTGCATTGCACATATCTTCAATGCACTACGGAATGAGTTAGTTCTTGAATGCATTGCAATGCAATAATGTGCATATTGCTTATAAGTTCAATGCACAACGCTTCATCGTATGTACAATGCAATGCAACAGCAGATTGCATTGCAATCTCTTCAATACACTACGGAATGAGTTAGTTCTTGAATGCACTCCAATGCAATAATGTGCATATTGCTTATAAGTTCAATGCACAACGCTTGGATCTTATGTGTAATGCAATGCAACAGCAGATTGCATTGCAATCTCTTCAATGCACTACGGAATGAGGTAGTTCTTGAATGCATTGCAATGTAATAATGTGCATATTGCTTATAAGTTCAATGCACAACGCTTGGATCGTATGTGCAATGCAATGCAACAGTAGATTGCGTTGCACATCTCTTAATGCACTACGGAATGAGTTAGTTCTTAAATGCATTGCAATACAATCATTTGCATATTGCTTATATGTTATCCTTAATGCACAACGCTTGATCGTGTTTGCTATGCAATGCAACAGCAGATTGCATTGCAATCTCTTCAATGCACTGCGGAATGAGTTAGTTCTTGAATTCATTGGAATGCAACAAAAAGTGCATATTGCTTATAGGTTATTCTTCAATGCACAACGCTTGATCGAAAGTGCAAATGCAATGCAACAGCAGATTGCATTGGACAAATCTTCAATACACTACGGAATGAGTTAGTTCTTGAATGCATTGCAATGCAATAATGTACATAGTGCTTATAAGTTCAATGCACAACGCTTGATCGTATGTGCAAAATGCAATGCAACAGTAGATTGCGTTGCACATCTCTTAATGCACTACGGAATGAGTTAGTTCTTAAATGCATTGCAATGCAATCATTTGCATATTGCCTATATTTTATCCTTAATGCACAACACTTGATCGTGTGTGCTAAGCAATGCAACAGCAGATTGCATTGCAATCTCTTCAATGCACTGCGGAATGAGTTAGTTCTTGAATTCATTGGAATGCAACAGAAAGTGCATATTGCTTATAGGTTATTCTTCAATGCACAACGCTTGATCGAAAGTGCAATGCAATGCAACAGCAGATTGCATTGGACAAATCTTCAATGCACTACGGAATGAGTTAGTTCTTGAATGCATTGCAATGCAATAATGTACATAGTGCTTATAAGTTCAATGCACAACGCTTGATCGTATGTGCAAAATGAAATGCAACAGTAAATTGCATTGCACATCTCTTAATGCACTACGGAATGAGTTAGTTCTTGAATTCATTGCAATGCAATAATTAGCATATTGCTTATATTTTATCCTTAATGCACAACGCTTGATCGTATGTGCAATGCAATGCAACAGCAGATTGCATTGCAATCCCTTCAATGCACTACAGAATGAGTTAGTTCTTGAATTCATTGCAATTCAAAAAAAAGTGCATATTGCTTATAGGTTATTCTTCAATGCACAACGCTTGATCGTATGTGCAATGCAATGCAACAGCAGATTGCATTGCAATCTCTTCAATGCACTACGTTAGTTTCTGGATCCAAAAGGAGTTTCTAAGCGTTAGTTTTTTCATTGCACAAAGGAATACGTTAGTCCTTTTATGCAATGGAATGGAACAACAAAAATATATTAAAACAGCAGATTGTATTGCCCATCTCTTTAATGTATTACAAAATGAGTTAGTTCTTGAATGCATTGCAATGCTACAAAGTGCATATTCCTTATTAGTTAATCTTCACTGCTCAACGCTTGATCATATATGCAATGCAATGCAACAGTAGTTTGCAATATTCTTGCATTGCACATCTCTTCAATCCACTATACGGAATTAATTAGTTCTTGAAAGCATTGCAATGCAAAAAAGTGAATATTGCTTATATTTTATTCTTCACTGCTCAACGCTTGATCATATGTGCAATGCAATGCAACAGCAGGTTGCAATACAGATTGCATTGCACATCTCTTTAATCCACTAAACGAAATGAGTTAGTGCTTGAATGCATTGCAATACAAAAAAGTGCATATTGCTTATATGTTATTCTTCACTGCACAACGCTTTACAATGCAATGCAATGCAACAGCAGATTGCATTGAACATCTCTTTAATCCACTATACGGAATGAGTTAGTTCTTGAAAGCATTGCAATGCAAAAAAGTGAATATTGCTTATATGTTATTCTTCACTGCTCAACGCTTGATTATAATATAAAAGAGATAATTAAAGAGATGTGCAATGCAATCTGAATTGCAATCTGCTGTTGCATTACATTGCACATATTATGTGCAATGTAATGCAACAGCAGATTGCAATTCAGATTGCATTGCACATCTCTTTAATCCACTAAACGAAATGAGTTAGTTCTTGAATGCATTGCAATACAAAAAAGTGCATATTGATTATGTTATTCATTGCACAACGCTTTACAATGCAATGCAACAGCAGATTGCATTGCAATCTCTTCAATGCACTTCGGAATGAGTTAGTTCTTGAATGCATTGCGATGCAACACAGTGCATATTACTTAATATTATCCTTCCATGCAAAGCACTTGTGCAATACAATCCAACAGTGCGCTGCATTACACATCTCTTCGTTGTACAAAAGAAAGAGTTATTAGCATGCATTGGACAGCTCTGATTTTTTCTCGCGAGTACACAAATTAATGAGCTTTATGCAATGCGAAAAACGATATGCTGTCAGTTGTCTTTTCAACAGCTGGGATTGCAAGGATTTCCCTTCAAAACAATCGTGTTTTTTTCATTGCAAAATAAAGTTAGTTATTTTATGCAATGAATGAAAAAACTAAAATCTTATTAATCAGCTCTTTAATGTACTACAAAATGAGTTAGTTCTTGAATGCATAGCAATGCAACAAAGTGCATACTGCTTATATGTTATTCCAAATGGTCCTCAAAACGTTTAAAAACTATATATCCTTATATATCCTCTTTCTGATGTTAAATCAGCCATACGGAGTCCCTTTTTGACCTACTGAACCTTTCTGGATAAAGAGTTCTTGAACAATACTTTTAATTCAGATTGACTTCTTATGATCCTTCTGGGGCTTCAGAGGCCATGTAGAAGTCCATATCGGACCTAATGATCTTTTGTCAGTTAAACAGCCTTGTATCCTTATAGACTCTTTCTGATGTTAAGTCCGCCAGTTCGTCCATATCGAACCTTTTGAGCTTGAAAGGTTTAAAAGCTATATATCCTAATAGTCCATATTTTACCTAATGACCATACTTCTGGCCGGAGAGTACTCTTATTCAACTTTTACACATTCTCATTGACATATTCCTATGTTTCGGCGTCAGCCAGACAGGAGTCCATATCTGATTTATTGAACATATTTCTGGCAAAAGGGTCCTCAAAATGTTTTTTTACTATATAAACTCAAGGAATCCTTCTGATTTTACATCAGCCAGCCTATATTTGGCCCATTGAAAATATTTCAGGGCAAAGGGTCCCCAAAAGGAAATTTACTATATATTTTCATAGACTCTTTCTGATGTCACCTCAGTCAGATAGAAGTCCAAATTTAACCTAATGAACATATTTCTGGCCAAGGGATACTCGATATTAAACATTCTGTAAATACTAATTTACTCCTTTTGATGTTACCTCAGCCATACAGTAGAGTCTATATATAATCTATTGAGCATATCTCCAGCCGAAGGGACTTTGACTTTTTGACTTTTAACATTAGAAAGAGTCTATGTATGGCTAGCTTTTCAGCCTTTTGGGGAAACTTTGACCAGAAAAAAAAGTCCGAAGGGTCCGAAATGCACTACTGTCTGGCGGACTTAACATTAGAAAGAGCCTGAAAAGCTAGGATATTTAGCTTTTAAACCTCTTGGGGACCCTTTGACCAGAAAAAAAGTTCAAAAGGTCCGATATGGACTACTGTCTGGAGGAGGACTTGACTTTGACTTTTTGACGTTTAAAATCAGAAAGAGTCTATGAGGATATGGCTTTTTCAGCTTTTTGGGGAACTTTTGACCAGAAGAAAAATGTCAAAGGGCCCGATCTGGACTACTGTCTAGCGGACCTAAATTTGACTTTTTGAAATTTAACATCAGAAAGAGTCTATGAGGATATGGCAACCTTTTCATCCTTTTACCGAGATTTTTTTTTCAAAGGGTCCGAAATGGACTACTGTCTGGCGGACTTAACATCGAAAAGAGCCAGTCTGTAAGGATATTTAGCTTTTAAACATCTTGGGGACCCTTTGACCAGAAAAAAAGTTCAAAGGTTCCGATATGGACTTCTGTCTGGCGGGTTTGAGATTGACTTCTAACATCAGAAAGAGTCTATGAAGATATGGCTAGCTTTACAGCCTTTTGGGGACCCTTTTACCAGGAAAAAAGTTCAAATATTCCGATATGGACTTATCCAGCCAGACAGTACTGGCGGACTTGACTTTGATTTTTTGACTTTTAACATCAGAAAGAGTCTATGAGGATATGGCTAGCTTTTCAGCCTCTTGTGGACCCCTATACCATAAAAACAGTTCAAAGTGTCTGATATGGACTACTGTCTGGCGGACTTGACTTTGACTTTTTGTCTTTTAACATTAGAAATATTCTTAAAAGGATACGGCTGGCTTTTCAGTCTTTTGGGGACCCTTTGACCAGAAAACAAGTTCATAGGATCCGATATGGACTACTGTCTGGCGGATTTGACTTTTACTTTTTGACTTTTAACATCAGAAAGAGTCTTATAAGGATATGGCTATTTTTTCACCCTTTTGGGGACCCTTTGACCAGAAAAAGCTAAAAGGGTCCGATATGGACTATCGTCTGGCAGACTTGGCTTTGACTTTTTGACTTTTAACATCAGAAATAGTCAATTAGGATAAGGCTATCTTTTCAGCCTTTTGCGGACCCTCTGACCAGAAAAAAAAGTTCAAAGGGTACGATATGGACTACTGTCTGGCGGACTGACTTTGCCTTTTAACATCAAAAAGAGTGTTTGAGGATATGGCTAGTTTTTCAGCCTTTTGGGGACCCTTTGGCCAAAAAAAAGTTCAAAGGGTCCGATATGGATTACTGTCTGGCGGATTTAACTTTGACTTTTAACATAAGAAAGAGTCTTATACGGATATGGCTAGCTTTTCAGCCTTTTGGGGACCCTTTGACCAGAAAAAAAGTTCATAGGATCCGATATGGACTACTGTCTGGCAGATTTGACTTTGACTTTTTGACTTTTAACATAAGAACGAGTCTTATACGGATATGGCTAGCTTTTCAGCCTTTTGGGGACCCTTTGACCAGAAAAAAAGTTCATAGGATCCGATATGGACTACTGTCTGGCAGATTTGACTTTGACTTTTTGACTTTTAACATAAGAACGAGTCTTATAAGGATATGGCTAGCTTTTCAGCATTTTGGGGACCCTTTGACCAGAAGAAAAGATCAAAGGGTCTGATATGGACTACTGTCTGGCGGACTTGACTTTGACTTTTTGACTTTTAACAGAGTAAGAGTCTTATAAGGATACGGCCAGTTTTTCAGCCTTTTGGGGACCCTTTGACCAGAATAAAAGTTCAAAGGGACTACTGCACTACTGTCTGGCGGACTTAACATTAGAAAGAGCCTGAAAAGCTAGGATATTTAGATTTTAAACCTCTTGGGGACCCTTTGACCAGAAAAAAAGTTCAAAAGGTCCGATATGGACTACTGTCTGGAGGAGGACTTGACTTTGACTTTTTGACGTTTAAAATCAGAAAGAGTCTATGAGGATATGGCTAAGTTTTTCAGCTTTTTGGGGAACTTTTGACCAGAAGAAAAATGTCAAAGGGCCCGATATGGACTACTGTCTAGCGGACCTAAATTTGACTTTTTGAAATTTAACATCAGAAAGAGTCTATGAGGATATGGCAACCTTTTCAGCCTTTTGGGGATCCTTTTACCGAGATTTTTTTTTCAAAGGGTCCGAAATGGACTACTGTCTGGCGGACTTAACATCGAAAAGAGCCAGTCTGTAAGGATATTTAGCTTTTAAACATCTTGGGGACCCTTTGACCAGAAAAAAAGTTCAAAGGTTCCGATATGGACTTCTGTCTGGCGGGTTTGAGATTGACTTCTAACATCAGAAAGAGTCTATGAAGATATGGCTAGCTTTACAGCCTTTTGGGGACCCTTTTACCAGGAAAAAAGTTCAAATATTCCGATATGGACTTATCCAGCCAGACAGTACTGGCGGACTTGACTTTGATTTTTTGACTTTTAACATCAGAAAGAGTCTATGAGGATATGGCTAGCTTTTCAGCCTGTTGTGGACCCCTATACCATAAAAACAGTTCAAAGGGTCTGATATGGACTACTGTCTGGCGGACTTGACTTTGACTTTTTGTCTTTTAACAATATAAATATTCTTAAAAGGATACGGCTGGCTTTTCAGTCTTTTGGGGACCCTTTGACCAGAAAACAAGTTCATAGGATCCGATATGGACTACTGTCTGGCGGATTTGACTTTGACTTTTTGACTTTTAACATCAGAAACAGTCTGTTTGGATATGGCTAGCTTTTCAGCCTTTTGGGGAACGTTTGACAAGAAAAAGCTAAAAGGGTCCGATATGGACTATCGTCTGGCAGACTTGGCTTTGACTTTTTGACTTTTAACATCAGAAATAGTCAATTAGGATAAGGCTATCTTTTCAGCCTTTTGCGGACCCTTTGACCAGAAAAAAAGTTCATAGGATCCGATATGGACTACTGTCTGGCAGATTTGACTTTGACTTTTTGACTTTTAACATAAGAACGAGTCTTATACGGATATGGCTAGCTTTTCAGCCTTTTGGGGACCCTTTGCCAAGAAAAAAAGTTCAAAGGGTCCGATATGGACTATTGTCTGGCGGACTTGACTTTGACTTTTCGACTTTTAACATAAGAAAGAGTCTTATAAGGATATGGCTAGTTTTTCAGCCTTTTGGCGACCCTTTGACCGGAAAAAAAGTTCAAAGGGTCGAATATAGACTACTGTCTGGCGGACTTAACTTTGAATTTTAACATAAGAAAGAGTCTTATAAGGATATGGCTAGCTTATCAGCCTTTTGGGGACCCTTTGACCAGAAAAAAAGTTCAAAGGGTCCGATATGGACTGCTGTCTGGCGGACTTGACTTTGACTTTTCGACTTTTAACATCAGAAAGAGTCTTATAAGGATATGGCTATTTTTTCAGCCTTTTGGAGACCCTTTGACCAGAAAAAAAGTTCAAAGGGTCCGATATGGACTACTGTCTGGCGGACTTGACTTTGACTTTTTGACTTTTAACATCAAAAAGAGTCTATGAGGATATGGCTAGCTTTTCAGTCTTTTGGGGACCCTTTGACCAGCAAAAGAGTTTAAAAGGGTCTGATATGGACTATTGTCTGGCGGACTTGACTTTGACTTTTTGACTTTTAACATTAGAAAGAGTCTTATAAAGATACGGCTAGTTTTTCAGCCTTTTGGCGACCCTTTGACCGGAAAAAAAGTTCAAAGGGTCGGATATAGACTACTGTTGGCGGACTTAACTTTGAATTTTAACATAAGAAAGAGTCTTATAAGGATATGGCTAGCTTTTCAGCCTTTTGGGGACCCTTTGCCCAGAAAAAAAGTTCAAAGGGTCCGATATGGACTTTTGTCTGGCGTACTTGACTTTGACTTTTCGACTTTTAACATAAGAATGAGTCTTATAAGGATATGGCTATTTCTTCAGCCTTTTGGGGACCCTTTGACCAGAAAAAAAGTTCAAAGGGTCCGTTATGGACTACTGTCTGGCGGACTTGACTTTGACTTTTTGACTTTTAACATCAGAAAGAGTCTTATAAAGATATGGCTAGTTTTTCAGCCTTTTGGGGACCCTTTGACCAGAAAAAAAGTTCAAAGGGTACAATATGGAATACTGTCTGGCGGATTTGACTTTGACTTTTTGACTTTTAACATCAGAAAGAGTCCATGAGGATATGGCTAGCTTTTCAGCCTTTTTGGGACCCATTGACCAGAAAAAAAGTTCAAAGGGTCCGATATGGACTACTGTCTGGCGGACTTAACTTTGAATTTTAACATAAGAAAGAGTCTTATAAGGATATGGCTAGCTTTTCAGCCTTTTGGGGACCCTTTGACCAGAAAAAAGTTCAAAGGGTCCGATATGGACTACTGTCTGGCGGACTTGACTTTGACTATTTGACTTTTAACATCAGAAAGAGTCTATGAGGATATGGCTAGCTTTTCAGCCTTTTGGGGACCCTTTGACCAGAAAAAAAGTTCATAGGATCCGATATGGACTACTGTCTGGCGGACTTGACTTTGACTTTTTGACTTTTAACATCAGAAAGAGTCTTATAAAGATACGGCTAGTTTTTCTGCCTTTTGGGGACCCTTTGACCAGAAAAAAAGTTCAAAGGGTACGATATGGAATACTGTCTGGCGGATTTGACTTTGACTTTTAACATAAGAAAGAGTCTTATAAAGGTACAGATAGTTTTTCATTCTTTTGGGGACCCTTTGACCAGAAAAAAAGTTCAAAGGGTCGGATATAGACTATTGTCTGGCGGACTTAACTTTGACTTTTAACATAAGAAAGAGTCTTATAAGGATATGGCAAGCTTTTCAGCCTTTTGGGGACCCTTTGACCAGAAAAAAATGTTCTAATGGTCCGAAATGGACTACTGTCTGGCGGGCGACATTGACTTTTTGACAAATAACATCAGAAGGAGTCTATGAGGATATGGCTAGCTTTCCAGCCTTTTGGGGACCCTTTGACCAGAAAAAAAGTTTAAAAAGGTCCGATATGGACTACTGTCTGGCGGACTTGACTTTTTGACTTTTAACATCAGAAAGAGTCTTATAAAGATACGGCTAGTTTTTCAGCCTTTTGGGGACCCTTTGACCAGAAAAAAAGTTCAAAGGGTACGATATGGAATACTGTGTGGCGGATTTGATTTTGACTTTTTGACTTTTAACATCAGAAAGAGTCTATGAGGATATGGCTAGCTTTTCAGCCTTTTGGGGACCCTTTGACCAGAAAAAAAGTTCAAAGGGTCCGATATGGACTACCGTCTGGCCGACTTAACTTTGACTTTTAACATCAGAAAGAGTCTATGAGGATATGGCTAGCTTTTCAGCCTTTTGGGGACCTTTTGACCAGAAAAAAAATTCAAAGGGTCCGACATGGACTACTGTCTGGCGGACTTAACTTTGACTTTTAACATAAGAAATAGTCTTATAAGGATATGGCTAGCTTTTCAGCCTTTTGGGGACCCTTTGACCATAAAAAAATTCAAAGGGTCCGATATGGACTACCGTCTGGCCGACTTAACTTTGACTTTTAACATCAGAAAGAGTCTATGAGGATATGGCTAGCTTTTCAGCCTTTTGGGGACCTTTTGACCAGAAAAAAAATTCAAAGGGTCCGACATGGATTACTGTCTGGCGGACTTAACTTTGACTTTTAACATAAGAAATAGTCTTATAAGGATATGGCTAGCTTTTCAGCCTTTTGGGGACCCTTTGACCATAAAAAAATTCAAAGGGTCCGATATGGACTATTGTCTGGCGGACTTGACTTTGACTTTTTGACTTTTTACATCAGCAAGAGTCTTATAATGATACGGCTATTTTTTCAGCCTTTTGAGGACCCTTTGACCAGAAAAAAATAAAAGGGTCCAATATGGCGGACTTGACTTTGACTTTTAACATCAGAAAGAGTCTATTAGGACAGATATAGCTTTTCAGCATTTTGGGGACCCTTTGACCAGAAAAAACTTAAAAGGATCCGATATTTACTACTGTCTGGCGGACCTAACATGAGAAAGAGTATATAAGGATATGTAGCTTTTCAGCCTTTTGGGGACCCTTCGACCATAAAAAAAGTTCAAAGGTTCCGATATGGACTAATGTCTGGTTTATTTTAAGATATTATTCACAATCGTTATTGCATTTAATATTCGTCCATCTGGAACATTTATTTGTATTTTTATTAGCATTATTCTGTGCAATTCAACAGCAGATTGCTTTGGAATCTCTTCAATGCAAATCGGAATAAGTTTGATATATTATGGGATTTCAATGTGAAAGCACATGTGTTATTTTATGTATTTTCTTTTCATTGCACAGAGGATGAAGATTTTGCATACAATGAAATGAAACTATATGAATGTTATCCTTTCGGAATGGAGCATTACGGAATGAGTTAGTTCTTGGATGCATTGCAATGCAAAAAAAAGCACATTGAATGCATGATTCTTATATATTATTCTTCAATGCACAACGCTTTATCGTATGATATATTCTTGAATTGGAATGCAGAAAAGTCCATATCGCTTATATGTTATTCTAAAGCTTTAACATATGTGCAATGCAACAGCAGTTTTTTAAGCGTTAGTTTTTTCATTTTTTCATTGCACAAAGGAACACGTTAGTCCTTTTGTGCATTGGAATTAAACAGCAAATAGTTAATAAAACAGCAGATTGCATTGCCCATATCTTTGCACTACAAAATGAGTTAGTTCTTGAATGAATTGCAATGCAGCAAAGTGCATATTGATTATATGTTATTCTCAATGCACACAGCTTGATCGTATGAGCAATGCATTGCAATAGCAGATTGCATTGCACATCTCTTAAATCCACTACGGAATGACTTAGTTCTTAAATGTATTGCAATGCAAAAAAGTGCATATTGCTTATTATGTTATTCTTCAATGCACAATGCTTGATCGTATGTGCAATGCATTGCACTTCAATACACTGCGGAATAAGTTAGTTCTTGAATGCTTTGCAATGCAACAAAATGCATATTGCTTATATATTATTCTTCCATGCAAAACCTTTGTGCAATGCAACTGCATTGCACATCTCTTCGTTGTACAAATGAAAGAGTTACTTATTGCATGCAATAGAAAGTGACAGCTCTGTGATGTTTTCTTGTGAGTACACAATTTACTGAGCTGCGAAAAACAATAAGCTGTGAGTTGTCTTTTCAACAGCTAATCCAATGATTTTCCTTCGAACACAAATGATAATGGTTAGTCTTTTCAATGCACAAAGGAATAAGTTAGACCTTTTATGCAATGGAATGAAACAAGGAAAATGTTATTAAAACAGATTGCATTCCCCATCCTCTACAAACTTCTACAAGGTTATTCTTTTATGCACAAAGCTTGAACGAAAGTGCAGTGCAATGCAATGCAACTGCAGATTGCATTGCACATATCTTCAATGCACTACGGAATGAGTTAGTTCTTGAATGCATTGCAATGCAATAATGTGCATATTGCTTATAAGTTCAATGCACAACGCTTCATCGTATGTACAATGCAATGCAACAGCAGATTGCATTGCAATCTCTTCAATACACTACGGAATGAGTTAGTTCTTGAATGCACTCCAATGCAATAATGTGCATATTGCTTATAAGTTCAATGCACAACGCTTGGATCGTATGTGCAATGCAATGCAACAGTAGATTGCGTTGCACATCTCTTAATGCACTACGGAATGAGTTAGTTCTTAAATGCATTGCAATACAATCATTTGCATATTGCTTATATGTTATCCTTAATGCACAACGCTTGATCGTGTGTGCTATGCAATGCAACAGCAGATTGCATTGCAATCTCTTCAATGCACTGCGGAATGAGTTAGTTCTTGAATTCATTGGAATGCAACAAAAAGTGCATATTGCTTATAGGTTATTCTTCAATGCACAACGCTTGATCGAAAGTGCAAATGCAATGCAACAGCAGATTGCATTGGACAAATCTTCAATACACTACGGAATGAGTTAGTTCTTGAATGCATTGCAATGCAATAATGTACATAGTGCTTATAAGTTCAATGCACAACGCTTGATCGTATGTGCAAAATGCAATGCAACAGTAGATTGCGTTGCACATCTCTTAATGCACTACGGAATGAGTTAGTTCTTAAATGCATTGCAATGCAATCATTTGCATATTGCCTATATTTTATCCTTAATGCACAACACTTGATCGTGTGTGCTAAGCAATGCAACAGCAGATTGCATTGCAATCTCTTCAATGCACTGCGGAATGAGTTAGTTCTTGAATTCATTGGAATGCAACAGAAAGTGCATATTGCTTATAGGTTATTCTTCAATGCACAACGCTTGATCGAAAGTGCAATGCAATGCAACAGCAGATTGCATTGGACAAATCTTCAATGCACTACGGAATGAGTTAGTTCTTGAATGCATTGCAATGCAATAATGTACATAGTGCTTATAAGTTCAATGCACAACGCTTGATCGTATGTGCAAAATGAAATGCAACAGTAAATTGCATTGCACATCTCTTAATGCACTACGGAATGAGTTAGTTCTTGAATTCATTGCAATGCAATAATTAGCATATTGCTTATATTTTATCCTTAATGCACAACGCTTGATCGTATGTGCAATGCAATGCAACAGCAGATTGCATTGCAATCCCTTCAATGCACTACAGAATGAGTTAGTTCTTGAATTCATTGCAATTCAAAAAAAAGTGCATATTGCTTATAGGTTATTCTTCAATGCACAACGCTTGATCGTATGTGCAATGCAATGCAACAGCAGATTGCATTGCAATCTCTTCAATGCACTACGTTAGTTTCTGGATCCAAAAGGAGTTTCTAAGCGTTAGTTTTTTCATTGCACAAAGGAATACGTTAGTCCTTTTATGCAATGGAATGGAACAACAAAAATATATTAAAACAGCAGATTGTATTGCCCATCTCTTTAATGTATTACAAAATGAGTTAGTTCTTGAATGCATTGCAATGCTACAAAGTGCATATTCCTTATTAGTTAATCTTCACTGCTCAACGCTTGATCATATATGCAATGCAATGCAACAGTAGTTTGCAATATTCTTGCATTGCACATCTCTTCAATCCACTATACGGAATTAATTAGTTCTTGAAAGCATTGCAATGCAAAAAAGTGAATATTGCTTATATTTTATTCTTCACTGCTCAACGCTTGATCATATGTGCAATGCAATGCAACAGCAGGTTGCAATACAGATTGCATTGCACATCTCTTTAATCCACTAAACGAAATGAGTTAGTGCTTGAATGCATTGCAATACAAAAAAGTGCATATTGCTTATATGTTATTCTTCACTGCACAACGCTTTACAATGCAATGCAATGCAACAGCAGATTGCATTGAACATCTCTTTAATCCACTATACGGAATGAGTTAGTTCTTGAAAGCATTGCAATGCAAAAAAGTGAATATTGCTTATATGTTATTCTTCACTGCTCAACGCTTGATTATAATATAAAAGAGATAATTAAAGAGATGTGCAATGCAATCTGAATTGCAATCTGCTGTTGCATTACATTGCACATATTATGTGCAATGTAATGCAACAGCAGATTGCAATTCAGATTGCATTGCACATCTCTTTAATCCACTAAACGAAATGAGTTAGTTCTTGAATGCATTGCAATACAAAAAAGTGCATATTGATTATGTTATTCATTGCACAACGCTTTACAATGCAATGCAACAGCAGATTGCATTGCAATCTCTTCAATGCACTTCGGAATGAGTTAGTTCTTGAATGCATTGCGATGCAACACAGTGCATATTACTTAATATTATCCTTCCATGCAAAGCACTTGTGCAATACAATCCAACAGTGCGCTGCATTACACATCTCTTCGTTGTACAAAAGAAAGAGTTATTAGCATGCATTGGACAGCTCTGATTTTTTCTCGCGAGTACACAAATTAATGAGCTTTATGCAATGCGAAAAACGATATGCTGTCAGTTGTCTTTTCAACAGCTGGGATTGCAAGGATTTCCCTTCAAAACAATCGTGTTTTTTTCATTGCAAAATAAAGTTAGTTATTTTATGCAATGAATGAAAAAACTAAAATCTTATTAATCAGCTCTTTAATGTACTACAAAATGAGTTAGTTCTTGAATGCATAGCAATGCAACAAAGTGCATACTGCTTATATGTTATTCCAAATGGTCCTCAAAACGTTTAAAAACTATATATCCTTATATATCCTCTTTCTGATGTTAAATCAGCCATACGGAGTCCCTTTTTGACCTACTGAACCTTTCTGGATAAAGAGTTCTTGAACAATACTTTTAATTCAGATTGACTTCTTATGATCCTTCTGGGGCTTCAGAGGCCATGTAGAAGTCCATATCGGACCTAATGATCTTTTGTCAGTTAAACAGCCTTGTATCCTTATAGACTCTTTCTGATGTTAAGTCCGCCAGTTCGTCCATATCGAACCTTTTGAGCTTGAAAGGTTTAAAAGCTATATATCCTAATAGTCCATATTTTACCTAATGACCATACTTCTGGCCGGAGAGTACTCTTATTCAACTTTTACACATTCTCATTGACATATTCCTATGTTTCGGCGTCAGCCAGACAGGAGTCCATATCTGATTTATTGAACATATTTCTGGCAAAAGGGTCCTCAAAATGTTTTTTTACTATATAAACTCAAGGAATCCTTCTGATTTTACATCAGCCAGCCTATATTTGGCCCATTGAAAATATTTCAGGGCAAAGGGTCCCCAAAAGGAAATTTACTATATATTTTCATAGACTCTTTCTGATGTCACCTCAGTCAGATAGAAGTCCAAATTTAACCTAATGAACATATTTCTGGCCAAGGGATACTCGATATTAAACATTCTGTAAATACTAATTTACTCCTTTTGATGTTACCTCAGCCATACAGTAGAGTCTATATATAATCTATTGAGCATATCTCCAGCCGAAGGGACTTTGACTTTTTGACTTTTAACATTAGAAAGAGTCTATGTATGGCTAGCTTTTCAGCCTTTTGGGGAAACTTTGACCAGAAAAAAAAGTCCGAAGGGTCCGAAATGCACTACTGTCTGGCGGACTTAACATTAGAAAGAGCCTGAAAAGCTAGGATATTTAGCTTTTAAACCTCTTGGGGACCCTTTGACCAGAAAAAAAGTTCAAAAGGTCCGATATGGACTACTGTCTGGAGGAGGACTTGACTTTGACTTTTTGACGTTTAAAATCAGAAAGAGTCTATGAGGATATGGCTTTTTCAGCTTTTTGGGGAACTTTTGACCAGAAGAAAAATGTCAAAGGGCCCGATCTGGACTACTGTCTAGCGGACCTAAATTTGACTTTTTGAAATTTAACATCAGAAAGAGTCTATGAGGATATGGCAACCTTTTCATCCTTTTACCGAGATTTTTTTTTCAAAGGGTCCGAAATGGACTACTGTCTGGCGGACTTAACATCGAAAAGAGCCAGTCTGTAAGGATATTTAGCTTTTAAACATCTTGGGGACCCTTTGACCAGAAAAAAAGTTCAAAGGTTCCGATATGGACTTCTGTCTGGCGGGTTTGAGATTGACTTCTAACATCAGAAAGAGTCTATGAAGATATGGCTAGCTTTACAGCCTTTTGGGGACCCTTTTACCAGGAAAAAAGTTCAAATATTCCGATATGGACTTATCCAGCCAGACAGTACTGGCGGACTTGACTTTGATTTTTTGACTTTTAACATCAGAAAGAGTCTATGAGGATATGGCTAGCTTTTCAGCCTCTTGTGGACCCCTATACCATAAAAACAGTTCAAAGTGTCTGATATGGACTACTGTCTGGCGGACTTGACTTTGACTTTTTGTCTTTTAACATTAGAAATATTCTTAAAAGGATACGGCTGGCTTTTCAGTCTTTTGGGGACCCTTTGACCAGAAAACAAGTTCATAGGATCCGATATGGACTACTGTCTGGCGGATTTGACTTTTACTTTTTGACTTTTAACATCAGAAAGAGTCTTATAAGGATATGGCTATTTTTTCACCCTTTTGGGGACCCTTTGACCAGAAAAAGCTAAAAGGGTCCGATATGGACTATCGTCTGGCAGACTTGGCTTTGACTTTTTGACTTTTAACATCAGAAATAGTCAATTAGGATAAGGCTATCTTTTCAGCCTTTTGCGGACCCTCTGACCAGAAAAAAAAGTTCAAAGGGTACGATATGGACTACTGTCTGGCGGACTGACTTTGCCTTTTAACATCAAAAAGAGTGTTTGAGGATATGGCTAGTTTTTCAGCCTTTTGGGGACCCTTTGGCCAAAAAAAAGTTCAAAGGGTCCGATATGGATTACTGTCTGGCGGATTTAACTTTGACTTTTAACATAAGAAAGAGTCTTATACGGATATGGCTAGCTTTTCAGCCTTTTGGGGACCCTTTGACCAGAAAAAAAGTTCATAGGATCCGATATGGACTACTGTCTGGCAGATTTGACTTTGACTTTTTGACTTTTAACATAAGAACGAGTCTTATACGGATATGGCTAGCTTTTCAGCCTTTTGGGGACCCTTTGACCAGAAAAAAAGTTCATAGGATCCGATATGGACTACTGTCTGGCAGATTTGACTTTGACTTTTTGACTTTTAACATAAGAACGAGTCTTATAAGGATATGGCTAGCTTTTCAGCATTTTGGGGACCCTTTGACCAGAAGAAAAGATCAAAGGGTCTGATATGGACTACTGTCTGGCGGACTTGACTTTGACTTTTTGACTTTTAACAGAGTAAGAGTCTTATAAGGATACGGCCAGTTTTTCAGCCTTTTGGGGACCCTTTGACCAGAATAAAAGTTCAAAGGGACTACTGCACTACTGTCTGGCGGACTTAACATTAGAAAGAGCCTGAAAAGCTAGGATATTTAGATTTTAAACCTCTTGGGGACCCTTTGACCAGAAAAAAAGTTCAAAAGGTCCGATATGGACTACTGTCTGGAGGAGGACTTGACTTTGACTTTTTGACGTTTAAAATCAGAAAGAGTCTATGAGGATATGGCTAAGTTTTTCAGCTTTTTGGGGAACTTTTGACCAGAAGAAAAATGTCAAAGGGCCCGATATGGACTACTGTCTAGCGGACCTAAATTTGACTTTTTGAAATTTAACATCAGAAAGAGTCTATGAGGATATGGCAACCTTTTCAGCCTTTTGGGGATCCTTTTACCGAGATTTTTTTTTCAAAGGGTCCGAAATGGACTACTGTCTGGCGGACTTAACATCGAAAAGAGCCAGTCTGTAAGGATATTTAGCTTTTAAACATCTTGGGGACCCTTTGACCAGAAAAAAAGTTCAAAGGTTCCGATATGGACTTCTGTCTGGCGGGTTTGAGATTGACTTCTAACATCAGAAAGAGTCTATGAAGATATGGCTAGCTTTACAGCCTTTTGGGGACCCTTTTACCAGGAAAAAAGTTCAAATATTCCGATATGGACTTATCCAGCCAGACAGTACTGGCGGACTTGACTTTGATTTTTTGACTTTTAACATCAGAAAGAGTCTATGAGGATATGGCTAGCTTTTCAGCCTGTTGTGGACCCCTATACCATAAAAACAGTTCAAAGGGTCTGATATGGACTACTGTCTGGCGGACTTGACTTTGACTTTTTGTCTTTTAACAATATAAATATTCTTAAAAGGATACGGCTGGCTTTTCAGTCTTTTGGGGACCCTTTGACCAGAAAACAAGTTCATAGGATCCGATATGGACTACTGTCTGGCGGATTTGACTTTGACTTTTTGACTTTTAACATCAGAAACAGTCTGTTTGGATATGGCTAGCTTTTCAGCCTTTTGGGGAACGTTTGACAAGAAAAAGCTAAAAGGGTCCGATATGGACTATCGTCTGGCAGACTTGGCTTTGACTTTTTGACTTTTAACATCAGAAATAGTCAATTAGGATAAGGCTATCTTTTCAGCCTTTTGCGGACCCTTTGACCAGAAAAAAAGTTCATAGGATCCGATATGGACTACTGTCTGGCAGATTTGACTTTGACTTTTTGACTTTTAACATAAGAACGAGTCTTATACGGATATGGCTAGCTTTTCAGCCTTTTGGGGACCCTTTGACCAGAAAAAAAGTTCATAGGATCCGATATGGACTACTGTCTGGCAGATTTGACTTTGACTTTTTGACTTTTAACATAAGAACGAGTCTTATAAGGATATGGCTAGCTTTTCCGCATTTTGGGGACCCTTTGACCAGAAGAAAAGATCAAAGGGTCTGATATGGACTACTGTCTGGCTGACTTGACTTTGACTTTTTGACTTTTAACATCAGTAAGAGTCTTATAAGGATACGGCTAGTTTTTCAGCCTTTTGGGGACCCTTTGACCAGAAAAAAAGTTCAAAGGGACTACTGGACTACTGTCTGGCGGACTTGACTTTGACTTTTTGACTTTTAATATTAGAAATAGTCTTATAAGGATACGGCTAGCTTTTAACATCAGAAAGAGCCAGTCTGTAAGGATATTTAGCTTTTCAGCCTTTTTTTGGATCCTTTGACCAGAAAAAGAAGTTCAAAGGGTCCGATATGGAATACTGTCTGGCGGACTTGACTTTGACTTTTTGACTTTTACCATCAGAAAGAGTCTATGAGGATATGGCTAGCTTTTCAGCCTTTTGGGGACCCTTTGACCAGAAAAAAATGTTCAAATGGTCCGATATGGACTACTGTCTGGCGGACTTGACTTTGACTTTTTGACTTTTAACATCAGATAGAGTCTATGAGGATATGGCTAGCTTTTTAGCCTTTTGGGGACCCTTTGACCAGAAAAAAAGTTCAGAGGGTCTGATATGGACTACTGTCTGGCGGACTTGACTTTGACTTTTTAACTTTTAAGATCAGAAAGGGTCTTATAAAGATAAGGCTAGTTTTTCAGCCTTTTGGCGACTCTTTGACAGGAAAAAAAGTTCAAAGGGTCGGATATGGACTATTGTCTTGAGGACTTGACTTTGACTTTTCGACTTTTAACATCAGAAAGAGTCTTATAAGGATATGGCTAGCTTTTCAGCCTTTTGGGGACCAATTGACCAGAAAAAAAGTTCAAAGGGTCAGATGTGGACTATTGTCTGGAGGACTTGACTTTGACTTTTCGACTTTTAACATCAGAAAGAGTCTTATAAGGATATGGCTAGTTTTCAGCCTTTTGGTGACCCTTTGACCAGAAAAAAAGTTCAAAGGGTCCGATATGGACTATTGTCTGGCGGACTTAACTTTGACATTTAACATAAGAAAGAGTCTTATAAGGATATGGCTAGCTTTTCAGCCTTTTGGGGACCCTTTGACCAGAAAAAAAGTTCATAGGGTCCGATATGGACTACTGTCTGGCGGACTTGACTTTGACTTTTTGACTTTTAACATCAGAAAGAGTCTTATAAATATACGGCTAGTTTTTCAGCCTTTTGGCGACCCTTTGACCGGAAAAAAAGTTCAAAGGGTCGGATATAGACTACTGTCTGGCGGACTTAACTTTGACATTTAACATAAGAAAGAGTCTTATAAGGATATGGCTAGCTTTTCAGCCTTTAGGGGACCCTTTGCCCAGAAAAAAAGTTCAAAGGGTCCGATATGGACTATTGTCTGGCGGACTTGACTTTGACTTTTCGACTTTTAACATCAGAAAGAGTCTTATAAGGATATGGCTATTTTTTCAGCCTTTTTGGGACCCTTTGACCAGAAAAAAAGTTCAAAGGGTCCGATATGGACTACTGTCTGGCGGACTTGACTTTGACTTTTTGACTTTTAACATCAGAAAGAGTCTTATAAGGATATGGCTATTTTTTCAGCCTTTTGGGGACCCTTTGACCAGAAAAAAAGTTCAAAGTGTCCGATATGGACTACTGTCTGGCGGACTTGACTTTGACTTTTTGACTTTTAACATCAGAAAGAGTCTATGAGGATATGGTTAGCTTTTTAGCCTTTTGGGGAGCCTTTGACCAGAAAAAAAGTTTAAAAGGGTCCGATATGGACTACTGTCTGGCGGACTTGACTTTGACTTTTTGACTTTTAACATCAGAAAGAGTCTTATAAGGATTTGGCTATTTTTTCAGCCTTTTGGGGACCCTTTGACCGGAAAAAAAGTTCAAAGGGTCGGATATAGACTACTGTCTGGCGGACTGAACTTTGACATTTAACATAAGAAAGAGTCTTATAAGGATATGGCTAGCTTTTCAGCCTATTGGGGACCCTTTGACCAGAAAAAAAGTTCAAAGGGTCCGATATGGACTACTGTCTGGCGGACTTGACTTTGACTTTTTGACTTTTAACATCAGAAAGAGTCTTATAAGGATATGGCTATTTTTTCAGCCTTTTGGGGACCCTTTGACCAGAAAAAAAGTTCAGAGGGTCCGATATGGACTATTGTCTGGCGGACTTGACTTTGACTTTTCGACTTTTAACATCAGAAAGGGTCTTATAAGGATATGGCTATTTTTTCAGCCTTTTGGGGACCCTTTGACCAGAAAAAAAGTTCAAAGGGTCCGATATGGACTATTGTCTGGAGGACTTGACTTTGACTTTTCGGCTTTTAACATCAGAAAGAGTCTTATAAGGATATGGCTATTTTTCAGCCTTTGGGGACCCTTTGACCAGAAAAAAAGTTCAAAGGGTCCGATATGGACTACTGTCTGGCGGACTTTACTTTGACTTTTTGACTTTTAACATCAGAAAGAGTCTATGAGGATATGGCTAGCTTTTTAGCCTTTTGGGGACCCTTTGACCAGAAAAAAGGTTTAAAAGGGTCCGATATGGACTATTGTCTGGCGGACTTGACTTTGAATTTTTGACTTTTAACATCAGAAAGAGTCTTATAAGGATATGGCTATTTTTTCAGCCTTTTGGGGACCCTTTGACCAGAAAAAAAGTTCATAGGGTCCGATATGGACTACTGTCTGGCGGACTTGACTTTGACTTTTTGACTTTTAACATCAGATAGAGTCTATGAGGATATGGCTAGCTTTTTAGCCTTTTGGGGACCCTTTGACCAGAAAAAAAGTTCAGAGGGTCTGATATGGACTACTGTCTGGCGGACTTGACTTTGACTTTTTAACTTTTAACATCAGAAAGGGTCTTATAAAGATAAGGCTAGTTTTTCAGCCTTTTGGCGACTCTTTGACAGGAAAAAAAGTTCAAAGGGTCGGATATGGACTATTGTCTGGAGGACTTGACTTTGACTTTTCGACTTTCAACATCAGAAAGAGTCTTATAAGGATATGGCTAGCTTTTCAGCCTTTTGGGGACCAATTGACCAGAAAAAAAGTTCAAAGGGTCAGATGTGGACTATTGTCTGGAGGACTTGACTTTGACTTTTCGACTTTTAACATCAGAAAGAGTCTTATAAGGATATGGCTAGTTTTCAGCCTTTTGGCGACCCTTTGACCAGAAAAAAAGTTCAAAGGGTCCGATATGGACTATTGTCTGGCGGACTTAACTTTGACATTTAACATAAGAAAGAGTCTTATAAGGATATGGCTAGCTTTTCAGCCTTTTGGGGACCCTTTGACCAGAAAAAAAGTTCATAGGGTCCGATATGGACTACTGTCTGGCGGACTTGACTTTGACTTTTTGACTTTTAACATCAGAAAGAGTCTTATAAATATACGGCTAGTTTTTCAGCCTTTTGGCGACCCTTTGACCGGAAAAAAAGTTCAAAGGGTCGGATATAGACTACTGTCTGGCGGACTTAACTTTGACATTTAACATAAGAAAGAGTCTTATAAGGATATGGCTAGCTTTTCAGCCTTTAGGGGACCCTTTGCCCAGAAAAAAAGTTCAAAGGGTCCGATATGGACTATTGTCTGGCGGACTTGACTTTGACTTTTCGACTTTTAACATCAGAAAGAGTCTTATAAGGATATGGCTATTTTTTCAGCCTTTTGGGGACCCTTTGACCAGAAAAAAAGTTCAAAGGGTCCGATATGGACTACTGTCTGGCGGACTTGACTTTGACTTTTTGACTTTTAACATCAGAAAGAGTCTTATAAGGATATGGCTATTTTTTCAGCCTTTTGGGGACCCTTTGACCAGAAAAAAAGTTCAAAGTGTCCGATATGGACTACTGTCTGGCGGACTTGACTTTGACTTTTTGACTTTTAACATCAGAAAGAGTCTATGAGGATATGGTTAGCTTTTTAGCCTTTTGGGGAGCCTTTGACCAGAAAAAAAGTTTAAAAGGGTCCGATATGGACTACTGTCTGGCGGACTTGACTTTGACTTTTTGACTTTTAACATCAGAAAGAGTCTTATAAGGATTTGGCTATTTTTTCAGCCTTTTGGGGACCCTTTGACCAGAAAAAAAGTTCAAAGGGTGCGATAGGGACTATTGTCTGGAGGACTTGACTTTGACTTTTCGACTTTTCACATCAGAAGGAGTCTTATAAGGATATGGCTATTTTTTCACCCTTTTGGGGACCCTTTGACCAGAAAAAAAGTTCAGAGGGTCCGATATGGACTACTGTCTGGCGGACTTGACTTTGACTTTTTGACTTTTAACATCAAAAAGGGTCTTATAAAGATACGGCTAGTTTTTCAGCCTTTTGGCGACCCTTTGACCGGAAAAAAAGTTCAAAGGGTCGGATATAGACTACTGTCTGGCGGACTTAACTTTGACATTTAACATAAGAAAGAGTCTTATAAGGATATGGCTAGCTTTTTAGCCTATTGGGGACCCTTTGACCAGAAAAAAAGTTCAAAGGGTCCGATATGGACTACTGTCTGGCGGACTTGACTTTGACTTTTTGACTTTTAACATCAGAAAGAGTCTTATAAGGATATGGCTATTTTTTCAGCCTTTTGGGGACCCTTTGACCAGAAAAAAAGTTCAGAGGGTCGGATATAGACTACTGTCTGGCGGACTTAACTTTGACATTTAACATAAGAAAGAGTCTTATAAGGATATGGCTAGCTTTTTAGCCTTTTGGGGACCCTTTGACCAGAAAAAAAGTTCAAAGGGTCCGATATGGACTATTGTCTGGAGGACTTGACTTTGACTTTTCGGCTTTTAACATCAGAAAGAGTCTTATAAGGATATGGCTATTTTTTCAGCCTTTGGGGACCCCTTGACCAGAAAAAAAGTTCAAAGGGTCCGATATGGACTACTGTCTGGCGGACTTAACTTTGACTTTTAACGTAAGAAAGAGTCTTATAAGGATATGGCTAGCTTTTCAGCCTTTTGGGGACCCTTTGACCATAAAAAAAATTCAAAGGGTCGGATATGGACTACTGCTTGGCAGACTTGACTTTTTGACTTTTAACATCAGAAAGAGTCTATGAGGACAGATATAGCTTTTCAGACTTTTGGGAAAGCTTTGACCAGAAAAAAAGTTTAAAGGGTCCGATATGGACTAGTTACTGGCGGACTTAACATCAGAAAGAGCCAGTCTGTAAGGATATTTAGCTTTTAAACTTCTTGGGGACCCTTTGACCAGAAAAAAAGTTCGAAGCGTCCGAAATGGACTACTGTCTGGCGGACTTGACTTTGACTTTTTGACTTTTAACATCAGAAAGAGTCTTATGAGGATATGGTTAGCTTTTCAGCCTTTTGCGGACCCTCTGACCAGAGAAAAAATTCAAAGGGTACGATATGGACTACTGTCTGGCGGACTTGACTTTAACTTTGTGACTTTTAACATCAGAAAGGGTCTTATAAGGATACGGCTAGTTCTTAAGCCTTTTGGGGACCCTTTGACCAGAAAAAAAGTTTGGACTATTGTCTGGCGGACTTGACTTTGACTTTTTGACTTTTAACATCAGAAAGAGTCTTATTAGGATATGGTTATTTTTCAGCCTTTTGGGGACCCTTTGACCAGAAAAAAAGTTCAAAGGGTCCGATATGGACTACTGTCTGGCGGACTTGACTTTGACTTTTTGACTTTTACCATCAGAAAGAGTCTATGAGGATATGGCTAGCTTTTCAGCCTTTTGGGGACCCTTTGACCAGAAAAAAATGTTCAAATGGTCCGAAATGGACTACTGTCTGGCGGACTTAACATCAGAAAGTGCAAGTCTGTAAGGATATTTAGCTTTTAAACCTCTTGGGGACCCTTTTACCAGAGAAAAAGTTAAAAGGGTCTGATATGGACTACTGTCTGGCGGTCTTGACTTTGACTTTTTGACTTGTAACATCAGAAAGAGTCAATGAGGATATGGCTAGCTTTTCAGCCTTTTGGGGACCCTTTGACCAGAAAAATAGTTCAAAGGGTCGGATATGGACTACTACTTGGCGGACTTGACTTTTTGACTTTTAACATCAGAAAGAGTCTATGAGGACAGATATAGCTTTTCAGCCTTTTGTGGAACCTTTGACCATAAAAAAAGTTCAAAGGGTCCGATATGGACTATTGTCTGGCGGACCTAACATTAGAAAGAGCCAATCTGTACGTTTATTTAGCTTTTAAACCTCTTGGGGACCCTTTGACCAGAAAAAAAGTTCAAAGGGTCCGTAATGGACTACTCTCTGCCGGAGTTGACTTTGACTTTTTGACTTTTAACATCAGAAAGAGTCTATGAGGGTATGGCTAGTTTTCAGCCTTTTGGAGACCCTTTGACCAGAAAAAAAAGTTCAAAGGGTCCGATAAGGACTACAGTCTAATGGATATGACTTTGACATTTTGACTGTTATCATCAGAAAGAGTATATGAGTATATGGCTAGCTTTTCAGCCTTTTGGGGACCCTTTGACCAGAAAAAAAAGTTCAAAGGGTCCGATATTGACTACTGTCTGGCGTACTTATCAGTAAGAGCCAAGTCTATAAGGATATTTAGCTTTTAAACCTCTTGGGGACCCTTTGACCAGAAAAAAAGTTCAAAGGGTCCGATATGGACTATTGTCTGGCGGACTGACTTTGACTTTTTGACTTTTAACATAAGAAAGAGTCTTTTAAGGATATGGCTAGCTTTTCAGCCTTTTGGGGACCCTTTGACCAGAAAAATAGTTCAAAGGGTCCGATATGGACTATTGTCTGGCGGACTGACTTTGCCTTTTAACATCAGAAACAGTCTATGAGGATATGGCTAGCTTTTCAGCCTTTTGGGGACCCTTTTACCAGAAAAAAAGTTCAAATGGTCCAATTTGGACCATTGTCTGGCGGACTGACTTTGACTTTTTGACTTTTAACATAAGAAAGAGTCTTATAAGGATATGGCTAGCTTTTCAGCCTTTTGGGGACCCTTTGACCAGAAAAATAGTTCAAAGGGTCCGATATGGACTATTGTCTGGCGGACTGACTTTGCCTTTTAACATCAGAAACAGTCTATGAGGATATGGCTAGCTTTTCAGCCTTTTGGGGACCCTTTGACCAGAAAAAAAGTTCAAATGGTCCAATTTGGACTATTGTCTGGTGGACTTGACTTTGCCTTTTTGACTTTTAACATCAGAAAGAGTCTTATAAGGATACGGCTAGCTTTTCAGCCTTTTGGCGACCCTTTGACCGGAAAAAAAGTTCAAAGGGTCGGATATAGACTACTGTCTGGCGGACTTAACTTTGACATTTAACATAAGAAAGAGTCTTATAAGGATATGGCTAGCTTTTTAGCCTTTTGGGGACCCTTTGACCAAAAAAAAATTTCAAAGGGTCCGATATGGACTATTGTCTGGAGGACTTGACTTTGACTTTTCGGCTTTTAACATCAGAAAGAGTCTTATAAGGATATGGCTAGCTTTTTAGCCTATTGGGGACCCTTTGACCAGAAAAATAAGTTCAAAGGGTCCGATATGGACTACTGTCTGGCGGACTTGACTTTGACTTTTTGACTTTTACCATCAGAAAGAGTCTATGAGGATATGGCTAGCTTTTCAGCCTTTTGGGGAACCTTTGACCAGAAAAAAATGTTCAAATGGTCCGAAATGGACTACTGTCTGGCGGACTTAACATCAGAAAGTGCAAGTCTGTAAGGATATTTAGCTTTTAAACCTCTTGGGGACCCTTTTACCAGAGAAAAAGTTAAAAGGGTCTGATATGGACTACTGTCTGGCGGTCTTGACTTTGACTTTTTGACTTGTAACATCAGAAAGAGTCAATGAGGATATGGCTAGCTTTTCAGCCTTTTGGGGACCCTTTGACCAGAAAAATAGTTCAAAGGGTCCGATATGGACTATTGTCTGGCGGACTGACTTTGCCTTTTAACATTAGAAAGAGTCAATGAGGATATGGCTAGCTTTTCAGCCTTTTGGGGACCCTTTGACCAGAAAAAAAGTTCAAAGGGTCGGATATGGACTACTACTTGGCGGACTTGACTTTTTGACTTTTAACATCAGAAAGAGTCTGTGAGGACAGATATAGCTTTTCAGCCTTTTGTGGAACCTTTTACCATAAAAAAAGTTCAAAGGGTCCGATATGGACTATTGTCTGGCGGACCTAACATTAGAAAGAGCCAATCTGTAAGTTTATTTAGCTTTTAAACCTCTTGGGGACCCTTTGACCAGAAAAAAGTTCAAAGGGTCCGTAATGGACTACTCTCTGCCGGAGTTGACTTTGACTTTTTGACTTTTAACATCAGAAAGAGTCTATGAGGATATGGCTAGTTTTCAGCCTTTTGGAGACCCTTTGACCAGAAAAAAAAGTTCAAAGGGTCCGATAAGGACTACAGTCTAATGGATTTGACTTTGACATTTTGACTGTTATCATCAGAAAGAGTATATGAGTATATGGCTAGCTTTTCAGCCTTTTGGGGACCCTTTGACCAGAAAAAAAAGTTCAAAGGGTCCGATATTGACTACTGTCTGGCGTACTTATCAGTAAGAGCCAAGTCTATAAGGATATTTAGCTTTTAAACCTCTTGGGGACCCTTTGACCAGAAAAAAAGTTCAAAGGGTCCGATATGGACTATTGTCTGGCGGACTGACTTTGACTTTTTGACTTTTAACATAAGAAAGAGTCTTATAAGGATATGGCTAGCTTTTCAGCCTTTTGGGGACCCTTTGACCAGAAAAATAGTTCAAAGGGTCCGATATGGACTACTGTCTGGCGGTCTTGACTTTGACTTTTTGACTTGTAACATCAGAAAGAGTCAATGAGGATATGGCTAGCTTTTCAGCCTTTTGGGGACCCTTTGACCAGAAAAATAGTTCAAAGGGTCGGATATGGACTACTACTTGGCGGACTTGACTTTTTGACTTTTAACATCAGAAAGAGTCTATGAGGACAGATATAGCTTTTCAGCCTTTTGTGGAACCTTTGACCATAAAAAAAGTTCAAAGGGTCCGATATGGACTATTGTCTGGCGGACCTAACATTAGAAAGAGCCAATCTGTACGTTTATTTAGCTTTTAAACCTCTTGGGGACCCTTTGACCAGAAAAAAAGTTCAAAGGGTCCGTAATGGACTACTCTCTGCCGGAGTTGACTTTGACTTTTTGACTTTTAACATCAGAAAGAGTCTATGAGGGTATGGCTAGTTTTCAGCCTTTTGGAGACCCTTTGACCAGAAAAAAAAGTTCAAAGGGTCCGATAAGGACTACAGTCTAATGGATATGACTTTGACATTTTGACTGTTATCATCAGAAAGAGTATATGAGTATATGGCTAGCTTTTCAGCCTTTTGGGGACCCTTTGACCAGAAAAAAAAGTTCAAAGGGTCCGATATTGACTACTGTCTGGCGTACTTATCAGTAAGAGCCAAGTCTATAAGGATATTTAGCTTTTAAACCTCTTGGGGACCCTTTGACCAGAAAAAAAGTTCAAAGGGTCCGATATGGACTATTGTCTGGCGGACTGACTTTGACTTTTTGACTTTTAACATAAGAAAGAGTCTTTTAAGGATATGGCTAGCTTTTCAGCCTTTTGGGGACCCTTTGACCAGAAAAATAGTTCAAAGGGTCCGATATGGACTATTGTCTGGCGGACTGACTTTGCCTTTTAACATCAGAAACAGTCTATGAGGATATGGCTAGCTTTTCAGCCTTTTGGGGACCCTTTTACCAGAAAAAAAGTTCAAATGGTCCAATTTGGACCATTGTCTGGCGGACTGACTTTGACTTTTTGACTTTTAACATAAGAAAGAGTCTTATAAGGATATGGCTAGCTTTTCAGCCTTTTGGGGACCCTTTGACCAGAAAAATAGTTCAAAGGGTCCGATATGGACTATTGTCTGGCGGACTGACTTTGCCTTTTAACATCAGAAACAGTCTATGAGGATATGGCTAGCTTTTCAGCCTTTTGGGGACCCTTTGACCAGAAAAAAAGTTCAAATGGTCCAATTTGGACTATTGTCTGGTGGACTTGACTTTGCCTTTTTGACTTTTAACATCAGAAAGAGTCTTATAAGGATACGGCTAGCTTTTCAGCCTTTTGGCGACCCTTTGACCGGAAAAAAAGTTCAAAGGGTCGGATATAGACTACTGTCTGGCGGACTTAACTTTGACATTTAACATAAGAAAGAGTCTTATAAGGATATGGCTAGCTTTTTAGCCTTTTGGGGACCCTTTGACCAAAAAAAAATTTCAAAGGGTCCGATATGGACTATTGTCTGGAGGACTTGACTTTGACTTTTCGGCTTTTAACATCAGAAAGAGTCTTATAAGGATATGGCTAGCTTTTTAGCCTATTGGGGACCCTTTGACCAGAAAAATAAGTTCAAAGGGTCCGATATGGACTACTGTCTGGCGGACTTGACTTTGACTTTTTGACTTTTACCATCAGAAAGAGTCTATGAGGATATGGCTAGCTTTTCAGCCTTTTGGGGAACCTTTGACCAGAAAAAAATGTTCAAATGGTCCGAAATGGACTACTGTCTGGCGGACTTAACATCAGAAAGTGCAAGTCTGTAAGGATATTTAGCTTTTAAACCTCTTGGGGACCCTTTTACCAGAGAAAAAGTTAAAAGGGTCTGATATGGACTACTGTCTGGCGGTCTTGACTTTGACTTTTTGACTTGTAACATCAGAAAGAGTCAATGAGGATATGGCTAGCTTTTCAGCCTTTTGGGGACCCTTTGACCAGAAAAATAGTTCAAAGGGTCCGATATGGACTATTGTCTGGCGGACTGACTTTGCCTTTTAACATTAGAAAGAGTCAATGAGGATATGGCTAGCTTTTCAGCCTTTTGGGGACCCTTTGACCAGAAAAAAAGTTCAAAGGGTCGGATATGGACTACTACTTGGCGGACTTGACTTTTTGACTTTTAACATCAGAAAGAGTCTGTGAGGACAGATATAGCTTTTCAGCCTTTTGTGGAACCTTTTACCATAAAAAAAGTTCAAAGGGTCCGATATGGACTATTGTCTGGCGGACCTAACATTAGAAAGAGCCAATCTGTAAGTTTATTTAGCTTTTAAACCTCTTGGGGACCCTTTGACCAGAAAAAAGTTCAAAGGGTCCGTAATGGACTACTCTCTGCCGGAGTTGACTTTGACTTTTTGACTTTTAACATCAGAAAGAGTCTATGAGGATATGGCTAGTTTTCAGCCTTTTGGAGACCCTTTGACCAGAAAAAAAAGTTCAAAGGGTCCGATAAGGACTACAGTCTAATGGATTTGACTTTGACATTTTGACTGTTATCATCAGAAAGAGTATATGAGTATATGGCTAGCTTTTCAGCCTTTTGGGGACCCTTTGACCAGAAAAAAAAGTTCAAAGGGTCCGATATTGACTACTGTCTGGCGTACTTATCAGTAAGAGCCAAGTCTATAAGGATATTTAGCTTTTAAACCTCTTGGGGACCCTTTGACCAGAAAAAAAGTTCAAAGGGTCCGATATGGACTATTGTCTGGCGGACTGACTTTGACTTTTTGACTTTTAACATAAGAAAGAGTCTTATAAGGATATGGCTAGCTTTTCAGCCTTTTGGGGACCCTTTGACCAGAAAAATAGTTCAAAGGGTCCGATATGGACTACTGTCTGGCGGTCTTGACTTTGACTTTTTGACTTGTAACATCAGAAAGAGTCAATGAGGATATGGCTAGCTTTTCAGCCTTTTGGGGACCCTTTGACCAGAAAAATAGTTCAAAGGGTCGGATATGGACTACTACTTGGCGGACTTGACTTTTTGACTTTTAACATCAGAAAGAGTCTATGAGGACAGATATAGCTTTTCAGCCTTTTGTGGAACCTTTGACCATAAAAAAAGTTCAAAGGGTCCGATATGGACTATTGTCTGGCGGACCTAACATTAGAAAGAGCCAATCTGTACGTTTATTTAGCTTTTAAACCTCTTGGGGACCCTTTGACCAGAAAAAAAGTTCAAAGGGTCCGTAATGGACTACTCTCTGCCGGAGTTGACTTTGACTTTTTGACTTTTAACATCAGAAAGAGTCTATGAGGGTATGGCTAGTTTTCAGCCTTTTGGAGACCCTTTGACCAGAAAAAAAAGTTCAAAGGGTCCGATAAGGACTACAGTCTAATGGATATGACTTTGACATTTTGACTGTTATCATCAGAAAGAGTATATGAGTATATGGCTAGCTTTTCAGCCTTTTGGGGACCCTTTGACCAGAAAAAAAAGTTCAAAGGGTCCGATATTGACTACTGTCTGGCGTACTTATCAGTAAGAGCCAAGTCTATAAGGATATTTAGCTTTTAAACCTCTTGGGGACCCTTTGACCAGAAAAAAAGTTCAAAGGGTCCGATATGGACTATTGTCTGGCGGACTGACTTTGACTTTTTGACTTTTAACATAAGAAAGAGTCTTTTAAGGATATGGCTAGCTTTTCAGCCTTTTGGGGACCCTTTGACCAGAAAAATAGTTCAAAGGGTCCGATATGGACTATTGTCTGGCGGACTGACTTTGCCTTTTAACATCAGAAACAGTCTATGAGGATATGGCTAGCTTTTCAGCCTTTTGGGGACCCTTTTACCAGAAAAAAAGTTCAAATGGTCCAATTTGGACCATTGTCTGGCGGACTGACTTTGACTTTTTGACTTTTAACATAAGAAAGAGTCTTATAAGGATATGGCTAGCTTTTCAGCCTTTTGGGGACCCTTTGACCAGAAAAATAGTTCAAAGGGTCCGATATGGACTATTGTCTGGCGGACTGACTTTGCCTTTTAACATCAGAAACAGTCTATGAGGATATGGCTAGCTTTTCAGCCTTTTGGGGACCCTTTGACCAGAAAAAAAGTTCAAATGGTCCAATTTGGACTATTGTCTGGTGGACTTGACTTTGCCTTTTTGACTTTTAACATCAGAAAGAGTCTTATAAGGATACGGCTAGCTTTTCAGCCTTTTGGCGACCCTTTGACCGGAAAAAAAGTTCAAAGGGTCGGATATAGACTACTGTCTGGCGGACTTAACTTTGACATTTAACATAAGAAAGAGTCTTATAAGGATATGGCTAGCTTTTTAGCCTTTTGGGGACCCTTTGACCAAAAAAAAATTTCAAAGGGTCCGATATGGACTATTGTCTGGAGGACTTGACTTTGACTTTTCGGCTTTTAACATCAGAAAGAGTCTTATAAGGATATGGCTAGCTTTTTAGCCTATTGGGGACCCTTTGACCAGAAAAATAAGTTCAAAGGGTCCGATATGGACTACTGTCTGGCGGACTTGACTTTGACTTTTTGACTTTTACCATCAGAAAGAGTCTATGAGGATATGGCTAGCTTTTCAGCCTTTTGGGGAACCTTTGACCAGAAAAAAATGTTCAAATGGTCCGAAATGGACTACTGTCTGGCGGACTTAACATCAGAAAGTGCAAGTCTGTAAGGATATTTAGCTTTTAAACCTCTTGGGGACCCTTTTACCAGAGAAAAAGTTAAAAGGGTCTGATATGGACTACTGTCTGGCGGTCTTGACTTTGACTTTTTGACTTGTAACATCAGAAAGAGTCAATGAGGATATGGCTAGCTTTTCAGCCTTTTGGGGACCCTTTGACCAGAAAAATAGTTCAAAGGGTCCGATATGGACTATTGTCTGGCGGACTGACTTTGCCTTTTAACATTAGAAAGAGTCAATGAGGATATGGCTAGCTTTTCAGCCTTTTGGGGACCCTTTGACCAGAAAAAAAGTTCAAAGGGTCGGATATGGACTACTACTTGGCGGACTTGACTTTTTGACTTTTAACATCAGAAAGAGTCTGTGAGGACAGATATAGCTTTTCAGCCTTTTGTGGAACCTTTTACCATAAAAAAAGTTCAAAGGGTCCGATATGGACTATTGTCTGGCGGACCTAACATTAGAAAGAGCCAATCTGTAAGTTTATTTAGCTTTTAAACCTCTTGGGGACCCTTTGACCAGAAAAAAGTTCAAAGGGTCCGTAATGGACTACTCTCTGCCGGAGTTGACTTTGACTTTTTGACTTTTAACATCAGAAAGAGTCTATGAGGATATGGCTAGTTTTCAGCCTTTTGGAGACCCTTTGACCAGAAAAAAAAGTTCAAAGGGTCCGATAAGGACTACAGTCTAATGGATTTGACTTTGACATTTTGACTGTTATCATCAGAAAGAGTATATGAGTATATGGCTAGCTTTTCAGCCTTTTGGGGACCCTTTGACCAGAAAAAAAAGTTCAAAGGGTCCGATATTGACTACTGTCTGGCGTACTTATCAGTAAGAGCCAAGTCTATAAGGATATTTAGCTTTTAAACCTCTTGGGGACCCTTTGACCAGAAAAAAAGTTCAAAGGGTCCGATATGGACTATTGTCTGGCGGACTGACTTTGACTTTTTGACTTTTAACATAAGAAAGAGTCTTATAAGGATATGGCTAGCTTTTCAGCCTTTTGGGGACCCTTTGACCAGAAAAATAGTTCAAAGGGTCCGATATGGACTATTGTCTGGCGGACTGACTTTGCCTTTTAACATCAGAAACAGTCTATGAGGATATGGCTAGCTTTTCAGCCTTTTGGGGACCCTTTGACCAGAAAAAAGTTCAAATGGTCCAATTTGGACTATTGTCTGGCGGACTGACTTTGACTTTTTGACTTTTAACATAAGAAAGAGTCTAATAAGGATATGGCTAGCGTTTCAGCCTTTTGGGGACCCTTTGACCAGAAAAATAGTTCAAAGGGTCCGATATGGACTATTGTCTGGCGGACTGACTTTGCCTTTTAACATCAGAAACAGTCTATGAGGATATGGCTAGCTTTTCAGCCTTTTGGGGACCCTTTGACCAGAAAAAAAGTTCAAATGGTCCAATTTGGACTATTGTCTGGTGGACTTGACTTTGACTTTTGGACTTTTAACATCAGAAAGAGTCTTATAAGGATACGGCTAGCTTTTCAGCCTTTTGGCGACCCTTTGACCGGAAAAAAAGTTAAAGGGTCGGATATAGACTACTGTCTGGCGGACTTAACTTTGACATTTAACATAAGAAAGAGTCTTATAAGGATATGGCTAGCTTTTTAGCCTTTTGGGGACCCTTTGACCAGAAAAAAAGTTCAAAGGGTCCGATATGGACTATTGTCTGGAGGACTTGACTTTGACTTTTCGGCTTTTAACATCAGAAAGAGTCTTATAATGATATGGCTATTTTTTCAGCCTTTGGGGACCCTTTGACCAGAAAAAAAGTTCAAAGGGTCCGATATGGACTACTGTCTGGCGGACTTTACTTTGACTTTTTGAATTTTAACATCAGAAAGAGTCTATGAGGATATGGCTAGCTTTTTAGCCTTTTGGGGACCCTTTGACCAGAAAAAAAGTTCAAAGGGTCCGATATGGACTATTGTCTGGAGGACTTGACTTTGACTTTTCGGCTTTTAACATCAGAAAGAGTCTTATAAGGATATGGCTATTTTTTCAGCCTTTGGGGACCCTTTGACCAGAAAAAAAGTTCAAAGGGTCCGATATGGACTACTGTCTGGCGGACTTAACTTTGAATTTTAACATAAGAAAGAGTCTTATAAGGATATGGCTAGCTTTTCAGCCTTTTGGGGACCCTTTGACCATAAAAAAAGTTTAAAGGGTCCGATATGGACTAGTTACTGGCGGACTTAACATCAGAAAGAGCCAGTCTGTAAGGATATTTAGCTTTTAAACTTCTTGGGGACCCTTTGACCAGAAAAAAAGTTCGAAGCGTCCGAAATGGACTACTGTCTGGCGGACTTGACTTTGACTTTTTGACTTTTAACATCAGAAAGAGTCTTATAAGGATATGGCTAGCTTTTTAGCCTTTTGGGGACCCTTTGACCAGAAAAAAAGTTCAAAGGGTCCGATATGGACTACTGTCTGGCGGACTTGACTTTGACTTTTTGACTTTTAACATCAGAAAGGGTCTTATAAAGATACGGCTAGTTTTTTAGCCTTTTGGCGACCCTTTGACCGGAAAAAAAGTTCAAAGGGTCGGATATAGACTACTGTCTGGCGGACTTAACTTTGACATTTAACATAAGAAAGAGTCTTATAAGGATATGGCTAGCTTTTTAGCCTTTTGGGGACCCTTTGACCAGAAAAAAAGTTCAAAGGGTCCGATATGGACTATTGTCTGGAGGACTTGACTTTGACTTTTCGGCTTTTAACATCAGAAAGAGTCTTATAAGGATATGGCTATTTTTTCAGCCTTTGGGGACCCTTTGACCAGAAAAAAAGTTCAAAGGGTCCGATATGGACTACTGTCTGGCGGACTTAACTTTGACTTTTAACATAAGAAAGAGTCTTATAAGGATATGGCTAGCTTTTCAGCCTTTTGGGGACCCTTTGACCATAAAAAAAATTCAAAGGGTCGGATATGGACTACTGCTTGGCGGACTTGACTTTTTGACTTTTAACATCAGAAAGAGTCTATGAGGACAGATATAGCTTTTCAGACTTTTGGGAAAGCTTTGACCATAAAAAAAGTTTAAAGGGTCCGATATGGACTAGTTACTGGCGGACTTAACATCAGAAAGAGCCAGTCTGTAAGGAATTTAGCTTTTAAACTTCTTGGGGACCCTTTGACCAGAAAAAAAGTTCGAAGCGTCCGAAATGGACTACTGTCTGGCGGACTTGACTTTGACTTTTTGACTTTTAACATCAGAAAGAGTCTTATAAGGATATGGCTAGCTTTTTAGCCTTTTGGGGACCCTTTGACCAGAAAAAAAGTTCAAAGGGTCCGATATGGACTACTGTCTGGCGGACTTGACTTTGACTTTTTGACTTTTAACATCAGAAAGGGTCTTATAAAGATACGGCTAGTTTTTCAGCCTTTTGGCGACCCTTTGACCGGAAAAAAAGTTCAAAGGGTCGGATATAGACTACTGTCTGGCGGACTTAACTTTGACATTTAACATAAGAAAGAGTCTTATAAGGATATGGCTAGCTTTTTAGCCTTTTGGGGACCCTTTGACCAGAAAAAAAGTTCAAAGGGTCCGATATGGACTATTGTCTGGAGGACTTGACTTTGACTTTTCGGCTTTTAACATCAGAAAGAGTCTTATAAGGATATGGCTATTTTTTCAGCCTTTGGGGACCCTTTGACCAGAAAAAAAGTTCAAAGGGTCCGATATGGACTACTGTCTGGCGGACTTAACTTTGACTTTTAACATAAGAAAGAGTCTTATAAGGATATGGCTAGCTTTTCAGCCTTTTGGGGACCCTTTGACCATAAAAAAAATTCAAAGGGTCGGATATGGACTACTGCTTGGCGGACTTGACTTTTTGACTTTTAACATCAGAAAGAGTCTATGAGGACAGATATAGCTTTTCAGACTTTTGGGAAAGCTTTGACCAGAAAAAAAGTTTAAAGGGTCCGATATGGACTAGTTACTGGCGGACTTAACATCAGAAAGAGCCAGTCTGTAAGGATATTTAGCTTTTAAACTTCTTGGGGACCCTTTGACCAGAAAAAAAGTTCGAAGCGTCCGAAATGGACTACTGTCTGGCGGACTTGACTTTGACTTTTTGACTTTTAACATCAGAAAGAGTCTTATAAGGATATGGCTAGCTTTTTAGCCTTTTGGGGACCCTTTGACCAGAAAAAAAGTTCAAAGGGTCCGATATGGACTACTGTCTGGCGGACTTGACTTTGACTTTTTGACTTTTAACATCAGAAAGGGTCTTATAAAGATACGGCTAGTTTTTCAGCCTTTTGGCGACCCTTTGACCGGAAAAAAAGTTCAAAGGGTCGGATATAGACTACTGTCTGGCGGACTTAACTTTGACATTTAACATAAGAAAGAGTCTTATAAGGATATGGCTAGCTTGACCAGAAAAAAAGTTCAAAGGGTCCGATATGGACTATTGTCTGGAGGACTTGACTTTGACTTTTCGGCTTTTAACATCAGAAAGAGTCTTATAAGGATATGGCTATTTTTTCAGCCTTTGGGGACCCTTTGACCAGAAAAAAAGTTCAGAGGGTCCGATATGGACTATTGTCTGGCGGACTTAACTTTGACTTTTAACATAAGAAAGAGTCTTATAAGGATATGGCTAGCTTTTCAGCCTTTTGGGGACCCTTTGACCATAAAAAAAATTCAAAGGGTCGGATATGGACTACTGCTTGGCGGACTTGACTTTTTGACTTTTAACATCAGAAAGAGTCTATGAGGACAGATATAGCTTTTCAGACTTTTGGGAAAGCTTTGACCAGAAAAAAAGTTTAAAGGGTCCGATATGGACTAGTTACTGGCGGACTTAACATCAGAAAGAGCCAGTCTGTAAGGATATTTAGCTTTTAAACTTCTTGGGGACCCTTTGACCAGAAAAAAAGTTCGAAGCGTCCGAAATGGACTACTGTCTGGCGGACTTGACTTTGACTTTTTGACTTTTAACATCAGAAAGGGTCTTATAAAGATACGGCTAGTTTTTCAGCCTTTTGGCGACCCTTTGACCGGAAAAAAAGTTCAAAGGGTCGGATATAGACTACTGTCTGGCGGACTTAACTTTGACATTTAACATAAGAAAGAGTCTTATAAGGATATGGCTAGCTTGACCAGAAAAAAAGTTCAAAGGGTCCGATATGGACTATTGTCTGGAGGACTTGACTTTGACTTTTCGGCTTTTAACATCAGAAAGAGTCTTATAAGGATATGGCTATTTTTTCAGCCTTTGGGGACCCTTTGACCAGAAAAAAAGTTCAGAGGGTCCGATATGGACTATTGTCTGGCGGACTTGACTTTGACTTTTCGACTTTTAACATCAGAAAGGGTCTTATAAGGATATGGCTATTTTTTCAGCCTTTGGGGACCCTTTGACCAGAAAAAAAGTTCAAAGGGTCCGATATGGACTATTGTCTGGAGGACTTGACTTTGACTTTTCGACTTTTAACATCAGAAAGAGTCTTATAAGGATATGGCTATTTTTTCACCCTTTTGGGGACCCTTTGACCAGAAAAAAAGTTCAGAGGGTCCGATATGGACTACTGTCTGGCGGACTTGACTTTGACTTTTTGACTTTTAACTTCAGAAAGGGTCTTATAAAGATACGGCTAGTTTTTCAGCCTTTTGGCGACCCTTTGACCGGAAAAAAAGTTCAAAGGGTCGGATATAGACTACTGTCTGGCGGACTTAACTTTGACATTTAACATAAGAAAGAGTCTTATAAGGATATGGCTAGCTTTTTAGCCTTTTAGGGACCCTTTGACCACAAAAAAAATTCAAAGGGTCCGATATGGACTACTGTCTGGCGGACTTGACTTTGACTTTTTGACTTTTAACATCAGAAAGGGTCTTATAAAGATACGGCTAGTTTTTTAGCCTTTTGGCGACCCTTTGACCGGAAAAAAAGTTCAAAGTGTCGGATATAGACTACTGTCTGGCGGACTTAACTTTGACATTTAACATAAGAAAGAGTCTTATAAGGATATGGCTAGCTTTTTAGCCTTTTGGGGACCCTTTGACCAGAAAAAAAGTTCAAAGGGTCCGATATGGACTATTGTCTGGAGGACTTGACTTTGACTTTTCGGCTTTTAACATCAGAAAGAGTCTTATAAGGATATGGCTATTTTTTCAGCCTTTGGGGACCCTTTGACCAGAAAAAAAGTTCAAAGGGTCCGATATGGACTACTGTCTGGCGGACTTAACTTTGACTTTTAACATAAGAAAGAGTCTTATAAGGATATGGCTAGCTTTTCAGCCTTTTGGGGACCCTTTGACCATAAAAAAAGTTTAAAGGGTCCGATATGGACTAGTTACTGGCGGACTTAACATCAGAATGAGCCAGTCTGTAAGGATATTTAGCTTTTAAACTTCTTGGGGACCCTTTGACCAGAAAAAAAGTTCGAAGCGTCCGAAATGGACTACTGTCTGGCGGACTTGACTTTGACTTTTTGACTTTTAACATCAGAAAGAGTCTTATAAGGATATGGCTAGCTTTTTAGCCTTTTGGGGACCCTTTGACCAGAGAAAAAGTTCAAAGGGTCCGATATGGACTACTGTCTGGCGGACTTGACTTTGACTTTTTGACGTTTAACATCAGAAAGGGTCTTATAAAGATACGGCTAGTTTTTTAGCCTTTTGGCGACCCTTTGACCGGAAAAAAAGTTCAAAGGGTCGGATATAGACTACTGTCTGGCGGACTTAACTTTGACATTTAACATAAGAAAGAGTCTTATAAGGATATGGCTAGCTTTTTAGCCTTTTGGGGACCCTTTGACCAGAAAAAAAGTTCAAAGGGTCCGATATGGACTATTGTCTGGAGGACTTGACTTTGACTTTTCGGCTTTTAACATCAGAAAGAGTCTTATAAGGATATGGCTATTTTTTCAGCCTTTGGGGACCCTTTGACCAGAAAAAAAGTTCAAAGGGTCCGATATGGACTACTGTCTGGCGGACTTAACTTTGACTTTTAACATAAGAAAGAGTCTTATAAGGATATGGCTAGCTTTTCAGCCTTTTGGTGACCCTTTGACCATAAAAAAAATTCAAAGGGTCGGATATGGACTACTGCTTGGCGGACTTGACTTTTTGACTTTTAACATCAGAAAGAGTCTATGAGGACAGATATAGCTTTTCAGACTTTTGGGAAAGCTTTGACCAGAAAAAAAGTTTAAAGGGTCCGATATGGACTAGTTACTGGCGGACTTAACATCAGAAAGAGCCAGTCTGTAAGGATATTTAGCTTTTAAACTTCTTGGGGACCCTTTGACCAGAAAAAAAGTTCGAAGCGTCCGAAATGGACTACTGTCTGGCGGACTTGACTTTGACATTTAACATAAGAAAGAGTCTTATAAGGATATGGCTAGCTTTTTAGCCTTTTGGGGACCCTTTGACCAGAAAAAAAGTTCAAAGGGTCCGATATGGACTATTGTCTGGAGGACTTGACTTTGACTTTTCGGCTTTTAACATCAGAAAGAGTCTTATAAGGATATGGCTATTTTTTCAGCCTTTGGGGACCCTTTGACCAGAAAAAAAGTTCAGAGGGTCCGATATGGACTATTGTCTGGCGGACTTGACTTTGACTTTTCGACTTTTAACATCAGAAAGGGTCTTATAAGGATATGGCTATTTTTTCAGCCTTTGGGGACCCTTTGACCAGAAAAAAAGTTCAAAGGGTCCGATATGGACTATTGTCTGGAGGACTTGACTTTGACTTTTCGACTTTTAACATCAGAAAGAGTCTTATAAGGATATGGCTAGTTTTTCAGCCTTTTGGCGACCCTTTGACCGGAAAAAAAGTTCAAAGGGTCGGATATAGACTACTGTCTGGCGGACTTAACTTTGACATTTAACATAAGAAAGAGTCTTATAAGGATATGGCTAGCTTTTTAGCCTTTTGGGGACCCTTTGACCAGAAAAAAAGTTCAAAGGGTCCGATATGGACTACTGTCTGGCGGACTTGACTTTGACTTTTTGACTTTTAACATCAGAAAGGGTCTTATAAAGATACGGCTAGTTTTTTAGCCTTTTGGCGACCCTTTGACCGGAAAAAAAGTTCAAAGGGTCGGATATAGACTACTGTCTGGCGGACTTAACTTTGACATTTAACATAAGAAAGAGTCTTATAAGGATATGGCTAGCTTTTTAGCCTTTTCGGGACCCTTTGACCAGAAAAAAAGTTCAAAGGGTCCGATATGGACTATTGTCTGGAGGACTTGACTTTGACTTTTCGGCTTTTAACATCAGAAAGAGTCTTATAAGGATATGGCTATTTTTTCAGCCTTTGGGGACCCTTTGACCAGAAAAAAAGTTCAAAGGGTCCGATATGGACTATTGTCTGGCGGACTTAACTTTGACTTTTAACATAAGAAAGAGTCTTATAAGGATATGGCTAGCTTTTCAGCCTTTTGGGGACCCTTTGACCATAAAAAAAGTTTAAAGGGTCCGATATGGACTAGTTACTGGCGGACTTAACATCAGACAGAGCCAGTCTGTAAGGATATTTAGCTTTTAAACTTCTTGGGGACCCTTTGACCAGAAAAAAAGTTCGAAGCGTCCGAAATGGACTACTGTCTGGCGGACTTGACTTTGACTTTTTGACTTTTAACATCAGAAAGAGTCTTATAAGGATATGGCTAGCTTTTTAGCCTTTTGGGGACCCTTTGACCAGAAAAAAAGTTCAAAGGGTCCGATATGGACTACTGTCTGGCGGACTTGACTTTGACTTTTTGACTTTTAACATCAGAAAGGGTCTTATAAAGATACGGCTAGTTTTTTAGCCTTTTGGCGACCCTTTGACCGGAAAAAAAGTTCAAAGGGTCGGATATAGACTACTGTCTGGCCGACTTAACTTTGACATTTAACATAAGAAAGAGTCTTATAAGGATATGGCTAGCTTTTTAGCCTTTTGGGGACCCTTTGACCAGAAAAAAAGTTCAAAGGGTCCGATATGGACTATTGTCTGGAGGACTTGACTTTGACTTATCGGCTTTTAACATCAGAAAGAGTCTTATAAGGATATGGCTATTTTTTCAGCCTTTGGGGACCCTTTGACCAGAAAAAAAGTTCAAAGGGTCCGATATGGACTACTGTCTGGCGGACTTAACTTTGACTTTTAACATAAGAAAGAGTCTTATAAGGATATGGCTAGCTTTTCAGCCTTTTGGGGACCCTTTGACCATAAAAAAAATTCAAAGGGTCGGATATGGACTACTGCTTGGCGGACTTGACTTTTTGACTTTTAACATCAGAAAGAGTCTATGAGGACAGATATAGCTTTTCAGACTTTTGGGAAAGCTTTGACCAGAAAAAAAGTTTAAAGGGTCCGATATGGACTAGTTACTGGCGGACTTAACATCAGAAAGAGCCAGTCTGTAAGGATATTTAGCTTTTAAACTTCTTGGGGACCCTTTGACCAGAAAAAAAGTTCGAAGCGTCCGAAATGGACTACTGTCTGGCGGACTTGACTTTGACTTTTTGACTTTTAACATCAGAAAGAGTCTTATAAGGATATGGCTAGCTTTTTAGCCTTTTGGGGACCCTTTGACCAGAAAAAAAGTTCAAAGGGTCCGATATGGACTACTGTCTGGCGGACTTGACTTTGACTTTTTGACTTTTAACATCAGATTGAGTCTTATAAGGATATGGCTAGCTTTTTAGCCTTTTGGGGACCCTTTGACCAGAAAAAAAGTTCAAAGGGTCCGATATGGACTACTGTCTGGCGGACTTGACTTTGACTTTTTGACTCTTAACATCAGAAAGGGTCTTATAAAGATACGGCTAGTTTTTCAGCCTTTTGGCGACCCTTTGACCGGAAAAAAAGTTCAAAGTGTCGGATATAGACTACTGTCTGGCGGACTTAACTTTGACATTTAACATAAGAAAGAGTCTTATAAGGATATGGCTAGCTTTTTAGCCTTTTGGGGACCCTTTGACCAGAAAAAAAGTTCAAAGGGTCCGATATGGACTATTGTCTGGAGGACTTGACTTTGACTTTTCGGCTTTTAACATCAGAAAGAGTCTTATAAGGATATGGCTATTTTTTCAGCCTTTGGGGACCCTTTGACCAGAAAAAAAGTTCAGAGGGTCCGATATGGACTATTGTCTGGCGGACTTGACTTTGACTTTTCGACTTTTAACATCAGAAAGGGTCTTTTAAGGATATGGCTATTTTTTCAGCCTTTGGGGACCCTTTGACCAGAAAAAAAGTTCAAAGGGTCCGATATGGACTATTGTCTGGAGGACTTGACTTTGACTTTTCGACTTTTAACATCAGAAAGAGTCTTATAAGGATATGGCTAGTTTTTCAGCCTTTTGGCGACCCTTTGACCGGAAAAAAAGTTCAAAGGGTCGGATATAGACTACTGTCTGGCGGACTTAACTTTGACATTTAACATAAGAAAGAGTCTTATAAGGATATGGCTAGCTTTTTAGCCTTTTGGGGACCCTTTGACCAGAAAAAAAGTTCAAAAGGTCCGATATGGACTACTGTCTGGCGGACTTGACTTTGACTTTTTGACTTTTAACATCAGAAAGGGTCTTATAAAGATACGGCTAGTTTTTTAGCCTTTTGGCGACCCTTTGACCGGAAAAAAAGTTCAAAGGGTCGGATATAGACTACTGTCTGGCGGACTTAACTTTGACATTTAACATAAGAAAGAGTCTTATAAGGATATGGCTAGCTTTTTAGCCTTTTGGGGACCCTTTGACCAGAAAAAAAGTTCAAAGGGTCCGATATGGACTATTGTCTGGAGGACTTGACTTTGACTTTTCGGCTTTTAACATCAGAAAGAGTCTTATAAGGATATGGCTATTTTTTCAGCCTTTGGGGACCCTTTGACCAGAAAAAAAGTTCAAAGGGTCCGATATGGACTACTGTCTGGCGGACTTAACTTTGACTTTTAACATAAGAAAGAGTCTTATAAGGATATGGCTAGCTTTTCAGCCTTTTGGGGACCCTTTGACCATAAAAAAAATTCTAAGGGTCGGATATGGACTACTGCTTGGCGGACTTGACTTTTTGACTTTTAACATCAGAAAGAGTCTATGAGGACAGATATAGCTTTTCAGACTTTTGGGAAAGCTTTGACCAGAAAAAAAGTTTAAAGGGTCCGATATGGACTAGTTACTGGCGGACTTAACATCAGAAAGAGCCAGTCTGTAAGGATATTTAGCTTTTAAACTTCTTGGGGACCCTTTGACCAGAAAAAAAGTTCGAAGCGTCCGAAAAGGACTACTGTCTGGCGGACTTGACTTTGACTTTTTGACTTTTAACATCAGAAAGAGTCTTATAAGGATATGGCTAGCTTTTTAGCCTTTTGGGGACCCTTTGACCAGAAAAAAAGTTCAAAGGGTCCGATATGGACTACTGTCTGGCGGACTTGACTTTGACTTTTTGACTTTTAACATCAGAAAGGGTCTTATAAAGATACGGCTAGTTTTTTAGCCTTTTGGCGTCCCTTTGACCGGAAAAAAAGTTCGAAGGGTCGGATATGGACTATTGTCTGGAGGACTTGACTTTGACTTTTCGGCTTTTAACATCAGAAAGAGTCTTATAAGGATATGGCTATTTTTTCAGCCTTTGGGGACCCTTTGACCAGGAAAAAGTTCAGAGGGTCGGATATGGACTATTGTCTGGCGGACTTGACTTTGACTTTTCGACTTTTAACATCAGAAAGGGTCTTATAAGGATATGGCTATTTTTTCAGCCTTTGGGGACCCTTTGACCAGAAAAAAAGTTCAAAGGGTCCGATATGGACTATTGTCTGGAGGACTTGACTTTGACTTTTCGACTTTTAACATCAGAAAGAGTCTTATAAGGATATGGCTATTTTTTCACCCTTTTGGGGACCCTTTGACCAGAAAAAAAGTTCAGAGGGTCCGATATGGACTACTGTCTGGCGGACTTGACTTTGACTTTTTGACTTTTAACTTCAGAAAGGGTCTTATAAAGATACGGCTAGTTTTTCAGCCTTTTGGCGACCCTTTGACCGGAAAAAAAGTTCAAAGGGTCGGATATAGACTACTGTCTGGCGGACTTAACTTTGACATTTAACATAAGAAAGAGTCTTATAAGGATATGGCTAGCTTTTTAGCCTTTTGGGGACCCTTTGACCAGAAAAAAAGTTCAAAGGGTCCGATATGGACTATTGTCTGGAGGACTTGACTTTGACTTTTCGGCTTTTAACATCAGAAAGAGTCTTATAAGGATATGGCTATTTTTTCAGCCTTTGGGGACCCTTTGACCAGAAAAAAAGTTCAAAGGGTCCGATATGGACTACTGTCTGGCGGACTTAACTTTGACTTTTAACATAAGAAAGAGTCTTATAAGGATATGGCTAGGTTTTCAGCCTTTTGGGGACCCTTTGACCATAAAAAAAGTTTAAAGGGTCCGATATGGACTAGTTACTGGCGGACTTAACAACAGAAAGAGCCAGTCTGTAAGGATATTTAGCTTTTAAACTTCTTGGGGACCCTTTGACCAGAAAAAAAGTTCGAAGCGTCCGAAATGGACTACTGTCTGGCGGACTTGACTTTGACTTTTTGACTTTTAACATCAGAAAGAGTCTTATAAGGATATGGCTAGCTTTTTAGCCTTTTGGGGACCCTTTGACCAGAAAAAAAGTTCAAAGGGTCCGATATGGAATACTGTCTGGCGGACTTGACTTTGACTTTTTGACTTTTAACATCAGAAAGGGTCTTATAAAGATACGGCTAGTTTTTTAGCCTTTTGGCGACCCTTTGACCGGAAAAAAAGTTCAAAGGGTCGGATATGGACTACTGTCTGGCGGACTTAACTTTGACTTTTAACATAAGAAAGAGTCTTATAAGGATATGGCTAGCTTTTCAGCCTTTTGGGGACCCTTTGACCATAAAAAAAATTCAAAGGGTCGGATATGGACTACTGCTTGGCGGACTTGACTTTTTGACTTTTAACATTAGAAAGAGTCTATGAGGACAGATATAGCTTTTCAGACTTTTGGGAAAGCTTTGACCAGAAAAAAAGTTTAAAGGGTAGAATATGGACTAGTTACTGGCGGACTTAACATCAGAAAGAGCCAGTCTGTAAGGATATTTAGCTTTTAAACTTCTTGGGGACCCTTTGACCAGAAAAAAAGTTAGAAGCGTCCGAAATGGACTACTGTCTGGCGGAATTGACTTTGACTTTTTGACTTTTAACATCAGAAAGAGTCTTATAAGGATATGGCTAGCTTTTTAGCCTTTTGGGGACCCTTTGACCAGAAAAAAAGTTCAAAGGGTCCGATATGGACTACTGTCTGGCGGACTTGACTTTGACTTTTTGACTTTTAACATCAGAAAGGGTCTTATAAAGATACGGCTAGTTTTTCAGCCTTTTGGCGACCCTTTGACCGGAAAAAAAGTTCAAAGGGTCGGATATAGACTACTGTCTGGCGGACTTAACTTTGACATTTAACATAAGAAAGAGTCTTATAAGGATATGGCTAGCTTTTTAGCCTTTTGGGGACCCTTTGACCAGAAAAAAAGTTCAAAGGGTCCGATATGGACTATTGTCTGGAGGACTTGACTTTGACTTTTCGGCTTTTAACATCAGAAAGAGTCTTATAAGGATATGGCTATTTTTTCAGCCTTTGGGGACCCTTTGACCAGAAAAAAAGTTCAAAGGGTCCGATATGGACTACTGTCTGGCGGACTTAACTTTGACTTTTAACATAAGAAAGAGTCTTATAAGGATATGGCTAGCTTTTCAGCCTTTTGGGGACCCTTTGACCATAAAAAAAATTCAAAGGGTCGGATATGGACTACTGCTTGGCGGACTTGACTTTTTGACTTTTAACATCAGAAAGAGTCTATGAGGACAGATATAGCTTTTCAGACTTTTGGGAAAGCTTTGACCAGAAAAAAAATTCAAAGGGTCCGATATGGACTAGTTACTGGCGGACTTAACATCAGAAAGAGCCAGTCTGTAAGGATATGTAGCTTTTAAACTTCTTGGTGACCCTTTGACCAGAAAAAAAGTTCGAAGCGTCCGAAGTCTGGCGGACTTGACTTTGACTTTTTGACTTTTAACATCAGAAAGAGTCTATGAGGATATGGTTAGCTTTTCAGCCTTTTGCGGACCCTCTGACCAGAGAAAAAATTCAAAGGGTACGATATGGACTACTGTCTGGCGGACTTGACTTTAACTTTGTGACTTTTAACATCAGAAAGGGTCTTATAAGGATACGGCTAGTTTTTCAGTCTTTTGGGGACCCTTTGACCAGAAAAAAAGTTTGGACTATTGTCTGGCGGACTTGACTTTGACTTTTTGACTTTTAACATCAGAAAGAGTCTTATAAGGATATGGCTATTTTTCAGCCTTTTGGGGACCCTTTGACCAGAAAAAAAGTTCAAAGGGTCCGATATGGACTACTGTGTGGCGGACTTGACTTTGACTTTTTGACTTTTAACATCAGAAAGAGTCTATGTGGATATGGCTAGCTTTTCAGCCTTTTGGGGACCCTTTGACCAGAAAAAAAGTTCATAGGATCCGATATGGACTACTGTCTGGCGGACTTGACTTTGACTTTTTGACTTTTAAGATCAGAAAGACTCTTATAAAGATACGGCTAGTTTTTCAGCCTTTTGGGGACCCTTTGACCAGAAAAAAAGTTCAAAGGGTACGATATGGAATACTGTCTGGCGGATTTGACTTTGACTTTTAACATAAGAAAGAGTCTTATAAAGGTACGGATAGTTTTTCATTCTTTTGGGCACCCTTTGACAAGAAAAAAAGTTCAAACGGTCCGATATGGACTACTGTCTGGCGGACTTGACTTTGACTTTTTGACTTTTAACATCAGAAAGAGTCTATGAGGATATGGCTAGCTTTTTAGCCTTTTGGGGAACCTTTGACCAGAAAAAAAGTTTAAAAGGGTCCGATATGGACTATTGTCTGGCGGACTTGACTTTGACTTTTTGACTTTTAACATCAGAAAGAGTCTTATAAGGATATGGCTATTTTTTCAGCCTTTTGGGGACCCTTTGACCAGAAAAAAAGTTCATAGGGTCCGATATGGACTACTGTCTGGCGGACTTTACTTTGACTTTTTGACTTTTAACATCAGAAAGGGTCTTATAAAGATACGGCTAGTTTTTCAGCCTTTTGGCGAACCTTTGACCGGAAAAAAAGTTCAAAGGGTCGGATATAGACTACTGTCTGGCGGACTTAACTTTGACATTTAACATAAGAAAGAGTATTATAAGGATATGGCTAGCTTTTTAGCCTTTTGGGGACCCTTTGACTAGAAAAAAAGTTCAAAGGGTCCGATATGGACTATTGTCTGGAGGACTTGACTTTGACTTTTCGGCTTTTAACATCAGAAAGAGTCTTATAAGGATATGGCTATTTTTTCAGCCTTTGGGGACCCTTTGACCAGAAAAAAAGTTCAAAGGGTCCGATATGGACTACTGTCTGGCGGACTTAACTTTGACTTTTAACATAAGAAAGAGTCTTATAAGGATATGGCTAGCTTTTCAGCCTTTTGGGGACCCTTTGAACAGAAAAAAAATTCAAAGGGTCGGATATGGACTACTGCTTGGCGGACTTGACTTTTTGACTTTTAACATCAGAAAGAGTCTATGAGGACAGATATAGCTTTTCAGACTTTTGGGAAAGCTTTGACCAGAAAAAAAGTACATAGGATCCGATATGGACTACTGTCTGGCGGATTAGCTTTGACTTTTTGACTTTTAACATCAGAAAGACTCTTATAAAGATACGGCTAGTTTTCCAGCCTTTTGGGGACCCTTTGACCAGAAAAAAAGTTCAAAGGGTACGATATGGACTACTGTCTGGCAGACTTTGACTTTTTGACTTTTAACATAAGAAAGAGTCTTATAAGGATATGGCTAGCTTTTCAGCCTTTTGGGGACCCTTTGACCATAAAAAAAATTCAAAGGGTCGGATATGGACTACTGCTTGGCGGACTTGACTTTTTGACTTTTAACATAAGAAAGAGTCTGTGAGGACAGATATAGCTTTTCAGCCTTTTGTGGAACCTTTGACCATAAAAAAAGTTCAAAGGGTCCGATATGGACTATTGTCTGGCGGACTGAACTTTGACATTTAACATAATAAAGAGTCTTATAAAGATACGGCTAGTTTTTCAGCCTTTTGGGGACCCTTTGAACAGAAAAAAAATTCAAAGGGTCGGATATGGACTACTGCTTGGCGGACTTAACTTTTTGACTTTTAACATCAGAAAGAGTCTTATAAAGATACGGCTAGTTTTTCAGCCTTTTGGCGACCCTTTGACCGGAAAAAAAGTTCAAAGGGTCGGACATAGACTACTGTCTGGCGGACTTAACTTTGACATTTAACATAAGAAAGAGTCTTATAAGGATATGGCTAGCTTTTTAGCCTTTTGGGGACCCTTTGACCAGAAAAAAAGTTCAAAGGGTCCGATATGGACTATTGTCTGGAGGACTTGACTTTGACTTTTCGGCTTTTAACATCAGAAAGAATCTTATAAGGATATGGCTATTTTTTCAGCCTTTGGGGACCCTTTGACCAGAAAAAAAGTTCAAAGGGTCCGATATGGACTACTGTCTGGCGGACTTAACTTTGACTTTTAACATAAGAAAGAGTCTTATAAGGATATGGCTAGCTTTACAGCCTTTTGGGGACCCTTTGAACAGAAAAAAAATTCAAAGGGTCAGATATGGACTACTGTCTGGCGGACTTGACTTTGACTTTTTGACTTTTAACATCAGAAGGAGGATGTTATAAGGATACGGCTAGCTTTTCATTCTTTTGGGGACCTGCTTGGCGGACTTGACTTTTTGACTTTTAACATCAGAAAGAGTCTATGAGGACAGATATAGCTTTTCAGACTTTTGGGAAAGCTTTGACCAGAAAAAAAGTACATAGGATCCGATATGGACTACTGTCTGGCGGATTAGCTTTGACTTTTTGACTTTTAACATCAGAAAGACTCTTATAAAGATACGGCTAGTTTTCCAGCCTTTTGGGGACCCTTTGACCAGAAAAAAAGTTCAAAGGGTACGATATGGACTACTGTCTGGCAGACTTTGACTTTTTGACTTTTAACATCAGAAAGAGTCTATGAGGATATGGCTAGCTTTTCAGCCTTTTGGGGACCCTTTGACCAGAAAAAAATTTCAAATGGTCCGATATGGACTACTGTCTGGCGGACTTGACTTTGACTTTTTGACTTTTAACATCAGAAGGAGGATGTTATAAGGATACGGCTAGCTATTCATTCTTTTGGGGACCCTTTGACCAGAAAAAAAGTTCATAGGATCCGATATGGACTACTGTCTGGCGGATTTGACTTTGACTTTTTGACTTTTAACATCAGAAAGAGTCTATGAGGATATAACTAGCTTTCCAGCCTTTTGAGGAACCTTTGACCAGAAAAAAGTTAAAAGGGTCCGATATGGACTACTGTTTGACAGACTTGACTTTGACTTTTAACATCAGAAAGAGTCTATAAGGATATGGCTAGCTTTTCAGCCTTTTGGGGACCCTTTAACAAGAAAAAAAGTTCAAAGGGTCCGAAATGGACTACTGTCTGGCGGACTCTGCCTTTTTGACTTTTAACATCAGAAAGAGTCTTTGATGATAAGGCTAGAATTTCAGCCTTTTGGGGACCCTTTGACCAGAAAAAAAAGTTCAAACGGTCCGATATGGAAAAAGTCAGGCGAACTTTGACTTTTTGACTTTTAACATCAGACAGAGTCTATGAGGATATGGCTAGCTTTTCAGCCTTTTGGGGGCCCTTTGACCAGAAAAAAATTTAAAGGCTCCGAAATGGACTAATGTCTGGCGGACTTTACATTTGAAAGAGCCAGTCTGTAAGGATTTTTAGCTTTTAAACCTCTTGGGGACACTTTGACCAGAAAAATTTTTCAAAGGGTCCGATATGGACAACTGTCTGGCGGACTTGACTTTGTCTTTTTGACTCTTAACATCAGAAAGAGTCTATGAGGATATGGCTAGCTTTTCAGCCTTTTGCGGATCCTTTGACCAGAAAAAAAGTTCTAAGTGTCCGATATGGACTACTGTCTGGCGGACTTGACTTTGACTTTTTGACTTTTAACATCAGAAAGAGTCTATGAGGATATGGCTAGCTTTTCAGCCTTTTGGGGACCCTTTGACCAGAAAAAAAGTTCAAAGGGTCCGATATGGACTACTGTCTGGCGGACTTAACTTTGACTTTTAACATAAGTAAGAGTCTTATAAGGATATGGCTAGCTTTTCATTTTTTTGTGGACCCTTTGACACGAAAAAAAGTTTAAAAGGGTCCGATATGGACTATTGTCTGGCGGACTTGACTTTGACTTTTTGACTTTTAACATCAGAAAGAGTCTTATAAGGATATGGCTATTTTTTCAGCCTTTAGGGGCCCCATTGACCAGAAAAAAAGTTCAAAGGGTCCGATATGGACTACTCTCTGGCGGACTTGACTTTGACTTTTTGACTTTTAACATCAGAAAGAGTCTTATAAAGATACGGCTAGTTTTTCAGCCTTTTGGGGACCCTTTGAACAGAAAAAAAATTCAAAGGGTCGGATATGGACTACTGCTTGGCGGACTTAACTTTTTGACTTTTAACATCAGAAAGAGTCTATGAGGACAGATATAGCTTTTCAGCCTTTTGGGGACCCTATGACCAGAAAAATGTTAAAAGGGTCCGATATGGACTACTGTATGGCGGACCTAACATTAGAAAGAGCCAGTCTGTAAGGATATTTAGCTTTTAAACCTCTTGGTGACCCTTTGACCAGAAAAAAAAAGTTCAAAGAGTCCGTAATGGACTACCGGAGTTGACTTTGACTTTTTGACTTTTAACATCAGAAAGAGTGTATGAGGATATGGCTACCTTTTCAGCCTTTTGGGGACCCTTTGACCAGAAAAAAAGTTCAAATGGTCCGATATGGACTACTGTATGGCAGACCTAACATTAGAAAAGCCAGTCTGTAAGGATATTTAGCTTTTAAACCTCTTGGGGACCCTTTGACCAGAAAAAAAAAGTTCAAAGGGTCCGTAATGGACTACTCCCTGCCGGAGTTGACTTTGACTTTTTGACTTTTAACATCAGAAAGAGTCTTATAAGGATATGGCTATTTTTTCAGCCTTTTAGGGGACCCTTTGACCAGAAAAAAAGTTCAAATGGTCCGATATGGACTTACTGTCTGGCGGACTTGACTCTGACTTTCTGACTTTTAACATCAGAAAGAGTCTTATAAAGATACGGCTAGTTTTTTAGCCTTTTGGGGACACTTTGACCAGAAAAAAAGTTCAAAGGGTCGGATATAGACTACTGTCTGGTGGACTTAACTTTGACTTTTAACATAAGAAAGAGTCTTAAAAGGATATGGCTAGCTTTTTAGCCTTTTGGGGTCCCTTTGACCAGAAAAAGTTCAAAGGGTCCGATATGGACTATTGTCTGGCGGACTTGACTCTGACTTTTTGACTTTTAACATCAGAAAGAGTCTAGGAGGATATGACTAGATTTACAGCCTTTTGGGGACCCTTTGACCAGAAAAAATAGTTCAAAAGGTCCGATATGGACTATTGTCTGGCGGACTGACTTTGCCTTTTAACATCAGAATGAGTCTATGAGGATATGGCTAGCTTTTCAGCCTTTTGGGGACCCTTTGACCAGAAAAAAAGTTCAAATGGTCCGATTTGGACTACTGTCTGGCGGTCTTGACTTTGACTTTTTGACTTTTAACATCAGAAAGAGTCTATGAGGATATGGCTAGCTTTTCAGCCTTTTGGGGACCCTTTGACCAGAAAAAAAGTTTAAAGGGTCCGAAATGGACTACTGTTTGACGGACTTGAGTTTGACTTTTAACATCAGAAAGAGTCTATAAGGAAATGGCTAGGTTTTCAGCCTTTTGGGGACCCTTTGACCAGAAAAAATAGTTCAAAAGGTCCGATATGGACTATTGTCTGGCGGACTGACTTTGCCTTTTAACATCAGAATGAGTCTATGAGGATATGGCTAGCTTTTCAGCCTTTTGGGGACCCTTTGACCAGAAAAAAAGTTCAAATGGTCCGATTTGGACTACTTTCTGGCGGTCTTGACTTTGACTTTTTGACTTTTAACATCAGAAAGAGTCTATGAGGATATGGCTAGCTTTTCAGCCTTTTGGGGACCCTTTGACCAGAAAAAAAGTTTAAAGGGTCCGATATGGACTATTGTCTGGAGGACTTGACTTTGACTTTTCGGCTTTTAACATCAGAAAGAGTCTTATAAGGATATGGCTATTTTTTCAGCCTTTGGGGACCCTTTGACCAGAAAAAAAGTTCAAAGGGTCCGATATGGACTACTGTCTGGCGGACTTAACTTTGACTTTTAACATAAGAAAGAGTCTTATAAGGATATGGCTAGCTTTTCAGCCTTTTGGGGACCCTTTGACCATAAAAAAAATTCAAAGGGTCGGATATGGACTACTGCTTGGCGGACTTGACTTTTTGACTTTTAACATCAGAAAGAGTCTATGAGGACAGATATAGCTTTTCAGACTTTTGGGAAAGCTTTGACCAGAAAAAAAATTCAAAGGGTCCGATATGGACTAGTTACTGGCGGACTTAACATCAGAAAGAGCCAGTCTGTAAGGATATGTAGCTTTTAAACTTCTTGGTGACCCTTTGACCAGAAAAAAAGTTCGAAGCGTCCGAAGTCTGGCGGACTTGACTTTGACTTTTTGACTTTTAACATCAGAAAGAGTCTATGAGGATATGGTTAGCTTTTCAGCCTTTTGCGGACCCTCTGACCAGAGAAAAAATTCAAAGGGTACGATATGGACTACTGTCTGGCGGACTTGACTTTAACTTTGTGACTTTTAACATCAGAAAGGGTCTTATAAGGATACGGCTAGTTTTTCAGTCTTTTGGGGACCCTTTGACCAGAAAAAAAGTTTGGACTATTGTCTGGCGGACTTGACTTTGACTTTTTGACTTTTAACATCAGAAAGAGTCTTATAAGGATATGGCTATTTTTCAGCCTTTTGGGGACCCTTTGACCAGAAAAAAAGTTCAAAGGGTCCGATATGGACTACTGTGTGGCGGACTTGACTTTGACTTTTTGACTTTTAACATCAGAAAGAGTCTATGTGGATATGGCTAGCTTTTCAGCCTTTTGGGGACCCTTTGACCAGAAAAAAAGTTCATAGGATCCGATATGGACTACTGTCTGGCGGACTTGACTTTGACTTTTTGACTTTTAAGATCAGAAAGACTCTTATAAAGATACGGCTAGTTTTTCAGCCTTTTGGGGACCCTTTGACCAGAAAAAAAGTTCAAAGGGTACGATATGGAATACTGTCTGGCGGATTTGACTTTGACTTTTAACATAAGAAAGAGTCTTATAAAGGTACGGATAGTTTTTCATTCTTTTGGGCACCCTTTGACAAGAAAAAAAGTTCAAACGGTCCGATATGGACTACTGTCTGGCGGACTTGACTTTGACTTTTTGACTTTTAACATCAGAAAGAGTCTATGAGGATATGGCTAGCTTTTTAGCCTTTTGGGGAACCTTTGACCAGAAAAAAAGTTTAAAAGGGTCCGATATGGACTATTGTCTGGCGGACTTGACTTTGACTTTTTGACTTTTAACATCAGAAAGAGTCTTATAAGGATATGGCTATTTTTTCAGCCTTTTGGGGACCCTTTGACCAGAAAAAAAGTTCATAGGGTCCGATATGGACTACTGTCTGGCGGACTTTACTTTGACTTTTTGACTTTTAACATCAGAAAGGGTCTTATAAAGATACGGCTAGTTTTTCAGCCTTTTGGCGAACCTTTGACCGGAAAAAAAGTTCAAAGGGTCGGATATAGACTACTGTCTGGCGGACTTAACTTTGACATTTAACATAAGAAAGAGTATTATAAGGATATGGCTAGCTTTTTAGCCTTTTGGGGACCCTTTGACTAGAAAAAAAGTTCAAAGGGTCCGATATGGACTATTGTCTGGAGGACTTGACTTTGACTTTTCGGCTTTTAACATCAGAAAGAGTCTTATAAGGATATGGCTATTTTTTCAGCCTTTGGGGACCCTTTGACCAGAAAAAAAGTTCAAAGGGTCCGATATGGACTACTGTCTGGCGGACTTAACTTTGACTTTTAACATAAGAAAGAGTCTTATAAGGATATGGCTAGCTTTTCAGCCTTTTGGGGACCCTTTGAACAGAAAAAAAATTCAAAGGGTCGGATATGGACTACTGCTTGGCGGACTTGACTTTTTGACTTTTAACATCAGAAAGAGTCTATGAGGACAGATATAGCTTTTCAGACTTTTGGGAAAGCTTTGACCAGAAAAAAAGTACATAGGATCCGATATGGACTACTGTCTGGCGGATTAGCTTTGACTTTTTGACTTTTAACATCAGAAAGACTCTTATAAAGATACGGCTAGTTTTCCAGCCTTTTGGGGACCCTTTGACCAGAAAAAAAGTTCAAAGGGTACGATATGGACTACTGTCTGGCAGACTTTGACTTTTTGACTTTTAACATAAGAAAGAGTCTTATAAGGATATGGCTAGCTTTTCAGCCTTTTGGGGACCCTTTGACCATAAAAAAAATTCAAAGGGTCGGATATGGACTACTGCTTGGCGGACTTGACTTTTTGACTTTTAACATAAGAAAGAGTCTGTGAGGACAGATATAGCTTTTCAGCCTTTTGTGGAACCTTTGACCATAAAAAAAGTTCAAAGGGTCCGATATGGACTATTGTCTGGCGGACTGAACTTTGACATTTAACATAATAAAGAGTCTTATAAAGATACGGCTAGTTTTTCAGCCTTTTGGGGACCCTTTGAACAGAAAAAAAATTCAAAGGGTCGGATATGGACTACTGCTTGGCGGACTTAACTTTTTGACTTTTAACATCAGAAAGAGTCTTATAAAGATACGGCTAGTTTTTCAGCCTTTTGGCGACCCTTTGACCGGAAAAAAAGTTCAAAGGGTCGGACATAGACTACTGTCTGGCGGACTTAACTTTGACATTTAACATAAGAAAGAGTCTTATAAGGATATGGCTAGCTTTTTAGCCTTTTGGGGACCCTTTGACCAGAAAAAAAGTTCAAAGGGTCCGATATGGACTATTGTCTGGAGGACTTGACTTTGACTTTTCGGCTTTTAACATCAGAAAGAATCTTATAAGGATATGGCTATTTTTTCAGCCTTTGGGGACCCTTTGACCAGAAAAAAAGTTCAAAGGGTCCGATATGGACTACTGTCTGGCGGACTTAACTTTGACTTTTAACATAAGAAAGAGTCTTATAAGGATATGGCTAGCTTTACAGCCTTTTGGGGACCCTTTGAACAGAAAAAAAATTCAAAGGGTCAGATATGGACTACTGTCTGGCGGACTTGACTTTGACTTTTTGACTTTTAACATCAGAAGGAGGATGTTATAAGGATACGGCTAGCTTTTCATTCTTTTGGGGACCTGCTTGGCGGACTTGACTTTTTGACTTTTAACATCAGAAAGAGTCTATGAGGACAGATATAGCTTTTCAGACTTTTGGGAAAGCTTTGACCAGAAAAAAAGTACATAGGATCCGATATGGACTACTGTCTGGCGGATTAGCTTTGACTTTTTGACTTTTAACATCAGAAAGACTCTTATAAAGATACGGCTAGTTTTCCAGCCTTTTGGGGACCCTTTGACCAGAAAAAAAGTTCAAAGGGTACGATATGGACTACTGTCTGGCAGACTTTGACTTTTTGACTTTTAACATCAGAAAGAGTCTATGAGGATATGGCTAGCTTTTCAGCCTTTTGGGGACCCTTTGACCAGAAAAAAATTTCAAATGGTCCGATATGGACTACTGTCTGGCGGACTTGACTTTGACTTTTTGACTTTTAACATCAGAAGGAGGATGTTATAAGGATACGGCTAGCTATTCATTCTTTTGGGGACCCTTTGACCAGAAAAAAAGTTCATAGGATCCGATATGGACTACTGTCTGGCGGATTTGACTTTGACTTTTTGACTTTTAACATCAGAAAGAGTCTATGAGGATATAACTAGCTTTCCAGCCTTTTGAGGAACCTTTGACCAGAAAAAAGTTAAAAGGGTCCGATATGGACTACTGTTTGACAGACTTGACTTTGACTTTTAACATCAGAAAGAGTCTATAAGGATATGGCTAGCTTTTCAGCCTTTTGGGGACCCTTTAACAAGAAAAAAAGTTCAAAGGGTCCGAAATGGACTACTGTCTGGCGGACTCTGCCTTTTTGACTTTTAACATCAGAAAGAGTCTTTGATGATAAGGCTAGAATTTCAGCCTTTTGGGGACCCTTTGACCAGAAAAAAAAGTTCAAACGGTCCGATATGGAAAAAGTCAGGCGAACTTTGACTTTTTGACTTTTAACATCAGACAGAGTCTATGAGGATATGGCTAGCTTTTCAGCCTTTTGGGGGCCCTTTGACCAGAAAAAAATTTAAAGGCTCCGAAATGGACTAATGTCTGGCGGACTTTACATTTGAAAGAGCCAGTCTGTAAGGATTTTTAGCTTTTAAACCTCTTGGGGACACTTTGACCAGAAAAATTTTTCAAAGGGTCCGATATGGACAACTGTCTGGCGGACTTGACTTTGTCTTTTTGACTCTTAACATCAGAAAGAGTCTATGAGGATATGGCTAGCTTTTCAGCCTTTTGCGGATCCTTTGACCAGAAAAAAAGTTCTAAGTGTCCGATATGGACTACTGTCTGGCGGACTTGACTTTGACTTTTTGACTTTTAACATCAGAAAGAGTCTATGAGGATATGGCTAGCTTTTCAGCCTTTTGGGGACCCTTTGACCAGAAAAAAAGTTCAAAGGGTCCGATATGGACTACTGTCTGGCGGACTTAACTTTGACTTTTAACATAAGTAAGAGTCTTATAAGGATATGGCTAGCTTTTCATTTTTTTGTGGACCCTTTGACACGAAAAAAAGTTTAAAAGGGTCCGATATGGACTATTGTCTGGCGGACTTGACTTTGACTTTTTGACTTTTAACATCAGAAAGAGTCTTATAAGGATATGGCTATTTTTTCAGCCTTTAGGGGCCCCATTGACCAGAAAAAAAGTTCAAAGGGTCCGATATGGACTACTCTCTGGCGGACTTGACTTTGACTTTTTGACTTTTAACATCAGAAAGAGTCTTATAAAGATACGGCTAGTTTTTCAGCCTTTTGGGGACCCTTTGAACAGAAAAAAAATTCAAAGGGTCGGATATGGACTACTGCTTGGCGGACTTAACTTTTTGACTTTTAACATCAGAAAGAGTCTATGAGGACAGATATAGCTTTTCAGCCTTTTGGGGACCCTATGACCAGAAAAATGTTAAAAGGGTCCGATATGGACTACTGTATGGCGGACCTAACATTAGAAAGAGCCAGTCTGTAAGGATATTTAGCTTTTAAACCTCTTGGTGACCCTTTGACCAGAAAAAAAAAGTTCAAAGAGTCCGTAATGGACTACCGGAGTTGACTTTGACTTTTTGACTTTTAACATCAGAAAGAGTGTATGAGGATATGGCTACCTTTTCAGCCTTTTGGGGACCCTTTGACCAGAAAAAAAGTTCAAATGGTCCGATATGGACTACTGTATGGCAGACCTAACATTAGAAAAGCCAGTCTGTAAGGATATTTAGCTTTTAAACCTCTTGGGGACCCTTTGACCAGAAAAAAAAAGTTCAAAGGGTCCGTAATGGACTACTCCCTGCCGGAGTTGACTTTGACTTTTTGACTTTTAACATCAGAAAGAGTCTTATAAGGATATGGCTATTTTTTCAGCCTTTTAGGGGACCCTTTGACCAGAAAAAAAGTTCAAATGGTCCGATATGGACTTACTGTCTGGCGGACTTGACTCTGACTTTCTGACTTTTAACATCAGAAAGAGTCTTATAAAGATACGGCTAGTTTTTTAGCCTTTTGGGGACACTTTGACCAGAAAAAAAGTTCAAAGGGTCGGATATAGACTACTGTCTGGTGGACTTAACTTTGACTTTTAACATAAGAAAGAGTCTTAAAAGGATATGGCTAGCTTTTTAGCCTTTTGGGGTCCCTTTGACCAGAAAAAGTTCAAAGGGTCCGATATGGACTATTGTCTGGCGGACTTGACTCTGACTTTTTGACTTTTAACATCAGAAAGAGTCTAGGAGGATATGACTAGATTTACAGCCTTTTGGGGACCCTTTGACCAGAAAAAATAGTTCAAAAGGTCCGATATGGACTATTGTCTGGCGGACTGACTTTGCCTTTTAACATCAGAATGAGTCTATGAGGATATGGCTAGCTTTTCAGCCTTTTGGGGACCCTTTGACCAGAAAAAAAGTTCAAATGGTCCGATTTGGACTACTGTCTGGCGGTCTTGACTTTGACTTTTTGACTTTTAACATCAGAAAGAGTCTATGAGGATATGGCTAGCTTTTCAGCCTTTTGGGGACCCTTTGACCAGAAAAAAAGTTTAAAGGGTCCGAAATGGACTACTGTTTGACGGACTTGAGTTTGACTTTTAACATCAGAAAGAGTCTATAAGGAAATGGCTAGGTTTTCAGCCTTTTGGGGACCCTTTGACCAGAAAAAATAGTTCAAAAGGTCCGATATGGACTATTGTCTGGCGGACTGACTTTGCCTTTTAACATCAGAATGAGTCTATGAGGATATGGCTAGCTTTTCAGCCTTTTGGGGACCCTTTGACCAGAAAAAAAGTTCAAATGGTCCGATTTGGACTACTTTCTGGCGGTCTTGACTTTGACTTTTTGACTTTTAACATCAGAAAGAGTCTATGAGGATATGGCTAGCTTTTCAGCCTTTTGGGGACCCTTTGACCAGAAAAAAAGTTTAAAGGGTCCGAAATGGACTACTGTTTGACGGACTTGAGTTTGACTTTTAACATCAGAAAGAGTCTTATAAGGATATGGCTATTTTTTCAGCATTTTGGGGACCCTTTGACCAGAAAAAAAGTTCAAAGGGTCCGATATGGACTATTGTCTGGCGGACTGACTTTGACTTTTTGACTTTTAACATAAGAAAGAGTCTTATAAGGATATGGCTAGCTTTTCAGCCTTTTGGGGACCCTTTGACCAGAAAAATAGTTCAAAGTGTCCGATATGGACTACTGTCTGGCGGACTGACTTTGCCTTTTAACATCAGAAAGAGTCTATGAGGATATGGCTAGCGTTTCAGCCTTTTGGGGACCCTTTGACCTGAAAAAAAGTTCAAATTGTCCGATTTGGACTACTGTCTGGCGGTGTTGACTTTGACTTTTTGACTTTTAACATCAGAAAGAGTCTATGATGATATGGCTAGCTTTCAGCCTTTTGGGGACCCTTTGACCAGAAAAAAAGTTCAAAGGGTCTAATATGGACTATTGTCTGGCGGACTTGACTTTGGCTTTTTGACTTTTAACATCAGAAAGAGTCTTATAAGGATACGGCTAGCTTTTCAGCCTTTTGGGGACCCTTTGAACAGAAAAAAAGTTCAAAGGGTCCGAAATGGACTACTGTCTGGCGGACTTGACTTTGACTTTTTGACTTTTAACATCAGAAATAGTTTTATAAGGATACGGCTAGCTTTACATTCTTTTGGGGACCCTTTGACCAGAAAAAAAGTTCTAAGGATCCGATATGGACTCCTGTCTGGCGGATTTGACTTTGACTTTTTGACTTTTAACATCAGAAAGAGTCTAGGAGGATATGACTAGCTTTACAGCCTTTTGAGGAATCTTTGACCAGAAAAAAGTTAAAAGGGTACGATATGGAATACTGTGTGGCGGATTTGACTTTGACTTTTTGACTTTTAACATCAGAAAGAGTCTATGAGAATATGGCTAGCTTTTTAGCCTTTTGGGGAACCTTTGACCAGAAAAAAAGTTTAAAAGGGTCCGATATGGACTATTGTCTGGCGGACTTGACTTTGACTTTTTGACTTTTAACATCAGAAAGAGTCTTATAAGGATATGGCTATTTTTTCAGCCTTTTGGGGACCCTTTGACCAGAAAAAAAGTTCATAGGGTCCGATATGGACTACTGTCTGGCGGACTTTACTTTGACTTTTTGACTTTTAACATCAGAAAGGGTCTTATAAAGATACGGCTAGTTTTTCAGCCTTTTGGCGAACCTTTGACCGGAAAAAAAGTTCAAAGGGTCGGATATAGACTACTGTCTGGCGGACTTAACTTTGACATTTAACATAAGAAAGAGTATTATAAGGATATGGCTAGCTTTTTAGCCTTTTGGGGACCCTTTGACTAGAAAAAAAGTTCAAAGGGTCCGATATGGACTATTGTCTGGAGGACTTGACTTTGACTTTTCGGCTTTTAACATCAGAAAGAGTCTTATAAGGATATGGCTATTTTTTCAGCCTTTGGGGACCCTTTGACCAGAAAAAAAGTTCAAAGGGTCCGATATGGACTACTGTCTGGCGGACTTAACTTTGACTTTTAACATAAGAAAGAGTCTTATAAGGATATGGCTAGCTTTTCAGCCTTTTGGGGACCCTTTGAACAGAAAAAAAATTCAAAGGGTCGGATATGGACTACTGCTTGGCGGACTTGACTTTTTGACTTTTAACATCAGAAAGAGTCTATGAGGACAGATATAGCTTTTCAGACTTTTGGGAAAGCTTTGACCAGAAAAAAAGTACATAGGATCCGATATGGACTACTGTCTGGCGGATTAGCTTTGACTTTTTGACTTTTAACATCAGAAAGACTCTTATAAAGATACGGCTAGTTTTCCAGCCTTTTGGGGACCCTTTGACCAGAAAAAAAGTTCAAAGGGTACGATATGGACTACTGTCTGGCAGACTTTGACTTTTTGACTTTTAACATAAGAAAGAGTCTTATAAGGATATGGCTAGCTTTTCAGCCTTTTGGGGACCCTTTGACCATAAAAAAAATTCAAAGGGTCGGATATGGACTACTGCTTGGCGGACTTGACTTTTTGACTTTTAACATAAGAAAGAGTCTGTGAGGACAGATATAGCTTTTCAGCCTTTTGTGGAACCTTTGACCATAAAAAAAGTTCAAAGGGTCCGATATGGACTATTGTCTGGCGGACTGAACTTTGACATTTAACATAATAAAGAGTCTTATAAAGATACGGCTAGTTTTTCAGCCTTTTGGGGACCCTTTGAACAGAAAAAAAATTCAAAGGGTCGGATATGGACTACTGCTTGGCGGACTTAACTTTTTGACTTTTAACATCAGAAAGAGTCTTATAAAGATACGGCTAGTTTTTCAGCCTTTTGGCGACCCTTTGACCGGAAAAAAAGTTCAAAGGGTCGGACATAGACTACTGTCTGGCGGACTTAACTTTGACATTTAACATAAGAAAGAGTCTTATAAGGATATGGCTAGCTTTTTAGCCTTTTGGGGACCCTTTGACCAGAAAAAAAGTTCAAAGGGTCCGATATGGACTATTGTCTGGAGGACTTGACTTTGACTTTTCGGCTTTTAACATCAGAAAGAATCTTATAAGGATATGGCTATTTTTTCAGCCTTTGGGGACCCTTTGACCAGAAAAAAAGTTCAAAGGGTCCGATATGGACTACTGTCTGGCGGACTTAACTTTGACTTTTAACATAAGAAAGAGTCTTATAAGGATATGGCTAGCTTTACAGCCTTTTGGGGACCCTTTGAACAGAAAAAAAATTCAAAGGGTCAGATATGGACTACTGTCTGGCGGACTTGACTTTGACTTTTTGACTTTTAACATCAGAAGGAGGATGTTATAAGGATACGGCTAGCTTTTCATTCTTTTGGGGACCTGCTTGGCGGACTTGACTTTTTGACTTTTAACATCAGAAAGAGTCTATGAGGACAGATATAGCTTTTCAGACTTTTGGGAAAGCTTTGACCAGAAAAAAAGTACATAGGATCCGATATGGACTACTGTCTGGCGGATTAGCTTTGACTTTTTGACTTTTAACATCAGAAAGACTCTTATAAAGATACGGCTAGTTTTCCAGCCTTTTGGGGACCCTTTGACCAGAAAAAAAGTTCAAAGGGTACGATATGGACTACTGTCTGGCAGACTTTGACTTTTTGACTTTTAACATCAGAAAGAGTCTATGAGGATATGGCTAGCTTTTCAGCCTTTTGGGGACCCTTTGACCAGAAAAAAATTTCAAATGGTCCGATATGGACTACTGTCTGGCGGACTTGACTTTGACTTTTTGACTTTTAACATCAGAAGGAGGATGTTATAAGGATACGGCTAGCTATTCATTCTTTTGGGGACCCTTTGACCAGAAAAAAAGTTCATAGGATCCGATATGGACTACTGTCTGGCGGATTTGACTTTGACTTTTTGACTTTTAACATCAGAAAGAGTCTATGAGGATATAACTAGCTTTCCAGCCTTTTGAGGAACCTTTGACCAGAAAAAAGTTAAAAGGGTCCGATATGGACTACTGTTTGACAGACTTGACTTTGACTTTTAACATCAGAAAGAGTCTATAAGGATATGGCTAGCTTTTCAGCCTTTTGGGGACCCTTTAACAAGAAAAAAAGTTCAAAGGGTCCGAAATGGACTACTGTCTGGCGGACTCTGCCTTTTTGACTTTTAACATCAGAAAGAGTCTTTGATGATAAGGCTAGAATTTCAGCCTTTTGGGGACCCTTTGACCAGAAAAAAAAGTTCAAACGGTCCGATATGGAAAAAGTCAGGCGAACTTTGACTTTTTGACTTTTAACATCAGACAGAGTCTATGAGGATATGGCTAGCTTTTCAGCCTTTTGGGGGCCCTTTGACCAGAAAAAAATTTAAAGGCTCCGAAATGGACTAATGTCTGGCGGACTTTACATTTGAAAGAGCCAGTCTGTAAGGATTTTTAGCTTTTAAACCTCTTGGGGACACTTTGACCAGAAAAATTTTTCAAAGGGTCCGATATGGACAACTGTCTGGCGGACTTGACTTTGTCTTTTTGACTCTTAACATCAGAAAGAGTCTATGAGGATATGGCTAGCTTTTCAGCCTTTTGCGGATCCTTTGACCAGAAAAAAAGTTCTAAGTGTCCGATATGGACTACTGTCTGGCGGACTTGACTTTGACTTTTTGACTTTTAACATCAGAAAGAGTCTATGAGGATATGGCTAGCTTTTCAGCCTTTTGGGGACCCTTTGACCAGAAAAAAAGTTCAAAGGGTCCGATATGGACTACTGTCTGGCGGACTTAACTTTGACTTTTAACATAAGTAAGAGTCTTATAAGGATATGGCTAGCTTTTCATTTTTTTGTGGACCCTTTGACACGAAAAAAAGTTTAAAAGGGTCCGATATGGACTATTGTCTGGCGGACTTGACTTTGACTTTTTGACTTTTAACATCAGAAAGAGTCTTATAAGGATATGGCTATTTTTTCAGCCTTTAGGGGCCCCATTGACCAGAAAAAAAGTTCAAAGGGTCCGATATGGACTACTCTCTGGCGGACTTGACTTTGACTTTTTGACTTTTAACATCAGAAAGAGTCTTATAAAGATACGGCTAGTTTTTCAGCCTTTTGGGGACCCTTTGAACAGAAAAAAAATTCAAAGGGTCGGATATGGACTACTGCTTGGCGGACTTAACTTTTTGACTTTTAACATCAGAAAGAGTCTATGAGGACAGATATAGCTTTTCAGCCTTTTGGGGACCCTATGACCAGAAAAATGTTAAAAGGGTCCGATATGGACTACTGTATGGCGGACCTAACATTAGAAAGAGCCAGTCTGTAAGGATATTTAGCTTTTAAACCTCTTGGTGACCCTTTGACCAGAAAAAAAAAGTTCAAAGAGTCCGTAATGGACTACCGGAGTTGACTTTGACTTTTTGACTTTTAACATCAGAAAGAGTGTATGAGGATATGGCTACCTTTTCAGCCTTTTGGGGACCCTTTGACCAGAAAAAAAGTTCAAATGGTCCGATATGGACTACTGTATGGCAGACCTAACATTAGAAAAGCCAGTCTGTAAGGATATTTAGCTTTTAAACCTCTTGGGGACCCTTTGACCAGAAAAAAAAAGTTCAAAGGGTCCGTAATGGACTACTCCCTGCCGGAGTTGACTTTGACTTTTTGACTTTTAACATCAGAAAGAGTCTTATAAGGATATGGCTATTTTTTCAGCCTTTTAGGGGACCCTTTGACCAGAAAAAAAGTTCAAATGGTCCGATATGGACTTACTGTCTGGCGGACTTGACTCTGACTTTCTGACTTTTAACATCAGAAAGAGTCTTATAAAGATACGGCTAGTTTTTTAGCCTTTTGGGGACACTTTGACCAGAAAAAAAGTTCAAAGGGTCGGATATAGACTACTGTCTGGTGGACTTAACTTTGACTTTTAACATAAGAAAGAGTCTTAAAAGGATATGGCTAGCTTTTTAGCCTTTTGGGGTCCCTTTGACCAGAAAAAGTTCAAAGGGTCCGATATGGACTATTGTCTGGCGGACTTGACTCTGACTTTTTGACTTTTAACATCAGAAAGAGTCTAGGAGGATATGACTAGATTTACAGCCTTTTGGGGACCCTTTGACCAGAAAAAATAGTTCAAAAGGTCCGATATGGACTATTGTCTGGCGGACTGACTTTGCCTTTTAACATCAGAATGAGTCTATGAGGATATGGCTAGCTTTTCAGCCTTTTGGGGACCCTTTGACCAGAAAAAAAGTTCAAATGGTCCGATTTGGACTACTGTCTGGCGGTCTTGACTTTGACTTTTTGACTTTTAACATCAGAAAGAGTCTATGAGGATATGGCTAGCTTTTCAGCCTTTTGGGGACCCTTTGACCAGAAAAAAAGTTTAAAGGGTCCGAAATGGACTACTGTTTGACGGACTTGAGTTTGACTTTTAACATCAGAAAGAGTCTATAAGGAAATGGCTAGGTTTTCAGCCTTTTGGGGACCCTTTGACCAGAAAAAATAGTTCAAAAGGTCCGATATGGACTATTGTCTGGCGGACTGACTTTGCCTTTTAACATCAGAATGAGTCTATGAGGATATGGCTAGCTTTTCAGCCTTTTGGGGACCCTTTGACCAGAAAAAAAGTTCAAATGGTCCGATTTGGACTACTTTCTGGCGGTCTTGACTTTGACTTTTTGACTTTTAACATCAGAAAGAGTCTATGAGGATATGGCTAGCTTTTCAGCCTTTTGGGGACCCTTTGACCAGAAAAAAAGTTTAAAGGGTCCGATATGGACTATTGTCTGGAGGACTTGACTTTGACTTTTCGGCTTTTAACATCAGAAAGAGTCTTATAAGGATATGGCTATTTTTTCAGCCTTTGGGGACCCTTTGACCAGAAAAAAAGTTCAAAGGGTCCGATATGGACTACTGTCTGGCGGACTTAACTTTGACTTTTAACATAAGAAAGAGTCTTATAAGGATATGGCTAGCTTTTCAGCCTTTTGGGGACCCTTTGACCATAAAAAAAATTCAAAGGGTCGGATATGGACTACTGCTTGGCGGACTTGACTTTTTGACTTTTAACATCAGAAAGAGTCTATGAGGACAGATATAGCTTTTCAGACTTTTGGGAAAGCTTTGACCAGAAAAAAAATTCAAAGGGTCCGATATGGACTAGTTACTGGCGGACTTAACATCAGAAAGAGCCAGTCTGTAAGGATATGTAGCTTTTAAACTTCTTGGTGACCCTTTGACCAGAAAAAAAGTTCGAAGCGTCCGAAGTCTGGCGGACTTGACTTTGACTTTTTGACTTTTAACATCAGAAAGAGTCTATGAGGATATGGTTAGCTTTTCAGCCTTTTGCGGACCCTCTGACCAGAGAAAAAATTCAAAGGGTACGATATGGACTACTGTCTGGCGGACTTGACTTTAACTTTGTGACTTTTAACATCAGAAAGGGTCTTATAAGGATACGGCTAGTTTTTCAGTCTTTTGGGGACCCTTTGACCAGAAAAAAAGTTTGGACTATTGTCTGGCGGACTTGACTTTGACTTTTTGACTTTTAACATCAGAAAGAGTCTTATAAGGATATGGCTATTTTTCAGCCTTTTGGGGACCCTTTGACCAGAAAAAAAGTTCAAAGGGTCCGATATGGACTACTGTGTGGCGGACTTGACTTTGACTTTTTGACTTTTAACATCAGAAAGAGTCTATGTGGATATGGCTAGCTTTTCAGCCTTTTGGGGACCCTTTGACCAGAAAAAAAGTTCATAGGATCCGATATGGACTACTGTCTGGCGGACTTGACTTTGACTTTTTGACTTTTAAGATCAGAAAGACTCTTATAAAGATACGGCTAGTTTTTCAGCCTTTTGGGGACCCTTTGACCAGAAAAAAAGTTCAAAGGGTACGATATGGAATACTGTCTGGCGGATTTGACTTTGACTTTTAACATAAGAAAGAGTCTTATAAAGGTACGGATAGTTTTTCATTCTTTTGGGCACCCTTTGACAAGAAAAAAAGTTCAAACGGTCCGATATGGACTACTGTCTGGCGGACTTGACTTTGACTTTTTGACTTTTAACATCAGAAAGAGTCTATGAGGATATGGCTAGCTTTTTAGCCTTTTGGGGAACCTTTGACCAGAAAAAAAGTTTAAAAGGGTCCGATATGGACTATTGTCTGGCGGACTTGACTTTGACTTTTTGACTTTTAACATCAGAAAGAGTCTTATAAGGATATGGCTATTTTTTCAGCCTTTTGGGGACCCTTTGACCAGAAAAAAAGTTCATAGGGTCCGATATGGACTACTGTCTGGCGGACTTTACTTTGACTTTTTGACTTTTAACATCAGAAAGGGTCTTATAAAGATACGGCTAGTTTTTCAGCCTTTTGGCGAACCTTTGACCGGAAAAAAAGTTCAAAGGGTCGGATATAGACTACTGTCTGGCGGACTTAACTTTGACATTTAACATAAGAAAGAGTATTATAAGGATATGGCTAGCTTTTTAGCCTTTTGGGGACCCTTTGACTAGAAAAAAAGTTCAAAGGGTCCGATATGGACTATTGTCTGGAGGACTTGACTTTGACTTTTCGGCTTTTAACATCAGAAAGAGTCTTATAAGGATATGGCTATTTTTTCAGCCTTTGGGGACCCTTTGACCAGAAAAAAAGTTCAAAGGGTCCGATATGGACTACTGTCTGGCGGACTTAACTTTGACTTTTAACATAAGAAAGAGTCTTATAAGGATATGGCTAGCTTTTCAGCCTTTTGGGGACCCTTTGAACAGAAAAAAAATTCAAAGGGTCGGATATGGACTACTGCTTGGCGGACTTGACTTTTTGACTTTTAACATCAGAAAGAGTCTATGAGGACAGATATAGCTTTTCAGACTTTTGGGAAAGCTTTGACCAGAAAAAAAGTACATAGGATCCGATATGGACTACTGTCTGGCGGATTAGCTTTGACTTTTTGACTTTTAACATCAGAAAGACTCTTATAAAGATACGGCTAGTTTTCCAGCCTTTTGGGGACCCTTTGACCAGAAAAAAAGTTCAAAGGGTACGATATGGACTACTGTCTGGCAGACTTTGACTTTTTGACTTTTAACATAAGAAAGAGTCTTATAAGGATATGGCTAGCTTTTCAGCCTTTTGGGGACCCTTTGACCATAAAAAAAATTCAAAGGGTCGGATATGGACTACTGCTTGGCGGACTTGACTTTTTGACTTTTAACATAAGAAAGAGTCTGTGAGGACAGATATAGCTTTTCAGCCTTTTGTGGAACCTTTGACCATAAAAAAAGTTCAAAGGGTCCGATATGGACTATTGTCTGGCGGACTGAACTTTGACATTTAACATAATAAAGAGTCTTATAAAGATACGGCTAGTTTTTCAGCCTTTTGGGGACCCTTTGAACAGAAAAAAAATTCAAAGGGTCGGATATGGACTACTGCTTGGCGGACTTAACTTTTTGACTTTTAACATCAGAAAGAGTCTTATAAAGATACGGCTAGTTTTTCAGCCTTTTGGCGACCCTTTGACCGGAAAAAAAGTTCAAAGGGTCGGACATAGACTACTGTCTGGCGGACTTAACTTTGACATTTAACATAAGAAAGAGTCTTATAAGGATATGGCTAGCTTTTTAGCCTTTTGGGGACCCTTTGACCAGAAAAAAAGTTCAAAGGGTCCGATATGGACTATTGTCTGGAGGACTTGACTTTGACTTTTCGGCTTTTAACATCAGAAAGAATCTTATAAGGATATGGCTATTTTTTCAGCCTTTGGGGACCCTTTGACCAGAAAAAAAGTTCAAAGGGTCCGATATGGACTACTGTCTGGCGGACTTAACTTTGACTTTTAACATAAGAAAGAGTCTTATAAGGATATGGCTAGCTTTACAGCCTTTTGGGGACCCTTTGAACAGAAAAAAAATTCAAAGGGTCAGATATGGACTACTGTCTGGCGGACTTGACTTTGACTTTTTGACTTTTAACATCAGAAGGAGGATGTTATAAGGATACGGCTAGCTTTTCATTCTTTTGGGGACCTGCTTGGCGGACTTGACTTTTTGACTTTTAACATCAGAAAGAGTCTATGAGGACAGATATAGCTTTTCAGACTTTTGGGAAAGCTTTGACCAGAAAAAAAGTACATAGGATCCGATATGGACTACTGTCTGGCGGATTAGCTTTGACTTTTTGACTTTTAACATCAGAAAGACTCTTATAAAGATACGGCTAGTTTTCCAGCCTTTTGGGGACCCTTTGACCAGAAAAAAAGTTCAAAGGGTACGATATGGACTACTGTCTGGCAGACTTTGACTTTTTGACTTTTAACATCAGAAAGAGTCTATGAGGATATGGCTAGCTTTTCAGCCTTTTGGGGACCCTTTGACCAGAAAAAAATTTCAAATGGTCCGATATGGACTACTGTCTGGCGGACTTGACTTTGACTTTTTGACTTTTAACATCAGAAGGAGGATGTTATAAGGATACGGCTAGCTATTCATTCTTTTGGGGACCCTTTGACCAGAAAAAAAGTTCATAGGATCCGATATGGACTACTGTCTGGCGGATTTGACTTTGACTTTTTGACTTTTAACATCAGAAAGAGTCTATGAGGATATAACTAGCTTTCCAGCCTTTTGAGGAACCTTTGACCAGAAAAAAGTTAAAAGGGTCCGATATGGACTACTGTTTGACAGACTTGACTTTGACTTTTAACATCAGAAAGAGTCTATAAGGATATGGCTAGCTTTTCAGCCTTTTGGGGACCCTTTAACAAGAAAAAAAGTTCAAAGGGTCCGAAATGGACTACTGTCTGGCGGACTCTGCCTTTTTGACTTTTAACATCAGAAAGAGTCTTTGATGATAAGGCTAGAATTTCAGCCTTTTGGGGACCCTTTGACCAGAAAAAAAAGTTCAAACGGTCCGATATGGAAAAAGTCAGGCGAACTTTGACTTTTTGACTTTTAACATCAGACAGAGTCTATGAGGATATGGCTAGCTTTTCAGCCTTTTGGGGGCCCTTTGACCAGAAAAAAATTTAAAGGCTCCGAAATGGACTAATGTCTGGCGGACTTTACATTTGAAAGAGCCAGTCTGTAAGGATTTTTAGCTTTTAAACCTCTTGGGGACACTTTGACCAGAAAAATTTTTCAAAGGGTCCGATATGGACAACTGTCTGGCGGACTTGACTTTGTCTTTTTGACTCTTAACATCAGAAAGAGTCTATGAGGATATGGCTAGCTTTTCAGCCTTTTGCGGATCCTTTGACCAGAAAAAAAGTTCTAAGTGTCCGATATGGACTACTGTCTGGCGGACTTGACTTTGACTTTTTGACTTTTAACATCAGAAAGAGTCTATGAGGATATGGCTAGCTTTTCAGCCTTTTGGGGACCCTTTGACCAGAAAAAAAGTTCAAAGGGTCCGATATGGACTACTGTCTGGCGGACTTAACTTTGACTTTTAACATAAGTAAGAGTCTTATAAGGATATGGCTAGCTTTTCATTTTTTTGTGGACCCTTTGACACGAAAAAAAGTTTAAAAGGGTCCGATATGGACTATTGTCTGGCGGACTTGACTTTGACTTTTTGACTTTTAACATCAGAAAGAGTCTTATAAGGATATGGCTATTTTTTCAGCCTTTAGGGGCCCCATTGACCAGAAAAAAAGTTCAAAGGGTCCGATATGGACTACTCTCTGGCGGACTTGACTTTGACTTTTTGACTTTTAACATCAGAAAGAGTCTTATAAAGATACGGCTAGTTTTTCAGCCTTTTGGGGACCCTTTGAACAGAAAAAAAATTCAAAGGGTCGGATATGGACTACTGCTTGGCGGACTTAACTTTTTGACTTTTAACATCAGAAAGAGTCTATGAGGACAGATATAGCTTTTCAGCCTTTTGGGGACCCTATGACCAGAAAAATGTTAAAAGGGTCCGATATGGACTACTGTATGGCGGACCTAACATTAGAAAGAGCCAGTCTGTAAGGATATTTAGCTTTTAAACCTCTTGGTGACCCTTTGACCAGAAAAAAAAAGTTCAAAGAGTCCGTAATGGACTACCGGAGTTGACTTTGACTTTTTGACTTTTAACATCAGAAAGAGTGTATGAGGATATGGCTACCTTTTCAGCCTTTTGGGGACCCTTTGACCAGAAAAAAAGTTCAAATGGTCCGATATGGACTACTGTATGGCAGACCTAACATTAGAAAAGCCAGTCTGTAAGGATATTTAGCTTTTAAACCTCTTGGGGACCCTTTGACCAGAAAAAAAAAGTTCAAAGGGTCCGTAATGGACTACTCCCTGCCGGAGTTGACTTTGACTTTTTGACTTTTAACATCAGAAAGAGTCTTATAAGGATATGGCTATTTTTTCAGCCTTTTAGGGGACCCTTTGACCAGAAAAAAAGTTCAAATGGTCCGATATGGACTTACTGTCTGGCGGACTTGACTCTGACTTTCTGACTTTTAACATCAGAAAGAGTCTTATAAAGATACGGCTAGTTTTTTAGCCTTTTGGGGACACTTTGACCAGAAAAAAAGTTCAAAGGGTCGGATATAGACTACTGTCTGGTGGACTTAACTTTGACTTTTAACATAAGAAAGAGTCTTAAAAGGATATGGCTAGCTTTTTAGCCTTTTGGGGTCCCTTTGACCAGAAAAAGTTCAAAGGGTCCGATATGGACTATTGTCTGGCGGACTTGACTCTGACTTTTTGACTTTTAACATCAGAAAGAGTCTAGGAGGATATGACTAGATTTACAGCCTTTTGGGGACCCTTTGACCAGAAAAAATAGTTCAAAAGGTCCGATATGGACTATTGTCTGGCGGACTGACTTTGCCTTTTAACATCAGAATGAGTCTATGAGGATATGGCTAGCTTTTCAGCCTTTTGGGGACCCTTTGACCAGAAAAAAAGTTCAAATGGTCCGATTTGGACTACTGTCTGGCGGTCTTGACTTTGACTTTTTGACTTTTAACATCAGAAAGAGTCTATGAGGATATGGCTAGCTTTTCAGCCTTTTGGGGACCCTTTGACCAGAAAAAAAGTTTAAAGGGTCCGAAATGGACTACTGTTTGACGGACTTGAGTTTGACTTTTAACATCAGAAAGAGTCTATAAGGAAATGGCTAGGTTTTCAGCCTTTTGGGGACCCTTTGACCAGAAAAAATAGTTCAAAAGGTCCGATATGGACTATTGTCTGGCGGACTGACTTTGCCTTTTAACATCAGAATGAGTCTATGAGGATATGGCTAGCTTTTCAGCCTTTTGGGGACCCTTTGACCAGAAAAAAAGTTCAAATGGTCCGATTTGGACTACTTTCTGGCGGTCTTGACTTTGACTTTTTGACTTTTAACATCAGAAAGAGTCTATGAGGATATGGCTAGCTTTTCAGCCTTTTGGGGACCCTTTGACCAGAAAAAAAGTTTAAAGGGTCCGAAATGGACTACTGTTTGACGGACTTGAGTTTGACTTTTAACATCAGAAAGAGTCTTATAAGGATATGGCTATTTTTTCAGCATTTTGGGGACCCTTTGACCAGAAAAAAAGTTCAAAGGGTCCGATATGGACTATTGTCTGGCGGACTGACTTTGACTTTTTGACTTTTAACATAAGAAAGAGTCTTATAAGGATATGGCTAGCTTTTCAGCCTTTTGGGGACCCTTTGACCAGAAAAATAGTTCAAAGTGTCCGATATGGACTACTGTCTGGCGGACTGACTTTGCCTTTTAACATCAGAAAGAGTCTATGAGGATATGGCTAGCGTTTCAGCCTTTTGGGGACCCTTTGACCTGAAAAAAAGTTCAAATTGTCCGATTTGGACTACTGTCTGGCGGTGTTGACTTTGACTTTTTGACTTTTAACATCAGAAAGAGTCTATGATGATATGGCTAGCTTTCAGCCTTTTGGGGACCCTTTGACCAGAAAAAAAGTTCAAAGGGTCTAATATGGACTATTGTCTGGCGGACTTGACTTTGGCTTTTTGACTTTTAACATCAGAAAGAGTCTTATAAGGATACGGCTAGCTTTTCAGCCTTTTGGGGACCCTTTGAACAGAAAAAAAGTTCAAAGGGTCCGAAATGGACTACTGTCTGGCGGACTTGACTTTGACTTTTTGACTTTTAACATCAGAAATAGTTTTATAAGGATACGGCTAGCTTTACATTCTTTTGGGGACCCTTTGACCAGAAAAAAAGTTCTAAGGATCCGATATGGACTCCTGTCTGGCGGATTTGACTTTGACTTTTTGACTTTTAACATCAGAAAGAGTCTAGGAGGATATGACTAGCTTTACAGCCTTTTGAGGAATCTTTGACCAGAAAAAAGTTAAAAGGGTACGATATGGAATACTGTGTGGCGGATTTGACTTTGACTTTTTGACTTTTAACATCAGAAAGAGTCTATGAGAATATGGCTAGTTTTTCAGACTTTTGGGGACCCTTTGACCAGAAAAAATAGTTCAAAGGGTCCGATATGGACTATTGTCTGGCGGACTGACTTTGCCTTTTTACATCAGAAAGAGTCTATAAGGAAATGGCTAGCTTTTCAGGCTTCTGGGGACCCTTTGACCAAAAAAAAAAGTTAAAAGGGTGCGATATGGACTACTGTCTGGCGGACTTGAGTTTGACTTTTTGACTTTTAACATCAGAAAGAGTCTATGAGGATATGGCTAGTTTTCAGCCTTTTGGAGACCCTTTGACCAGAAAAAAAGTTCAAAGGGTCCGATATGGACTACTTTCTGGCGGACTTAACTTTGACTTTTAACATAAGAAAGAGTCTTATAAGGATATGGCTAGCTTTTCAGCCTTTTGGGGACCATTTGACCATAAAAAAATTCAAAGGGTCAGATATGGACTATTGTCTGGCGGACTTGACTTTGACTTTTTGACTTTTAACATCAGAAAGAGTCTTAAAAAGATATGGCTATTTTTTCAGCCTTTTGGGGACCCTTTGACCAGAAAAAAAGTTCATAGGGTCCGATATGGACTATTGTCTGGAGGACTTGACTTTGAATTTTTGACTTTTAACATCAGAAAGAGTCTATGAGGATATGGCTAGCTTTTTAGCCTTTTGGGAACCCTTTGACCAAAAAAAAAGTTTAAAAGGGTCCGATATGGACTACTGTCTGGCGGACTTGACTTTGACTTTTTGACTTTTAACATCAGAAAGAGTCTTTTAAAGATATGGCTAGTTTTTCAACCTTTTGGGGACCCTTTGACCAGAAAAAAAGTTCAAAGGGTACAATATGGAATACTGTCTGGCGGATTTGACTTTGACTTTTTGACTTTTAACATCAGAAAGAGTCTATGAGGATATGGCTAGCTTTTCAGCCTTTTGGGGACCCTTTGACCAGAAAAAAAGTTCAAAGGGTCCGATATGGACTACTGTCTGGCGGACTTAACTTTGAATTTTATCATAAGAAAGAGTCTTATAAGGATATGGCTAGCTTTTCAGCCTTTTGGGGACCCTTTGACCAGAAAAAAAGTTCAAAGGGCCGATATGGACTACTGTCTGAAGGACTTGACTTTGACTTTTTGACTTTTAACATTTGAAAGAGTCTATGAGGATATGGCTAGCTTTTCAGCCTTTTGGGGACCCTTTGACCAGAAAAAAATGTTCTAATTGTCCGAAATGGACTACTGTCTGGCGGGCGACATTGACTTTTTGACAATTAACATCAGAAGGAGTCTAGTAGGATATGGCTAGCTTTTCAGCCTTTTGGGGACCTTTTGACCAGAAAAAAAATTCAAAGGGTCCGATATGGACTACAGTCTGGCGGACCTGACTTTGACTTTTTGACTTTTTACATCAGCAAGAGTCTTATAATGATACGGCTATTTTTTCAGCCTTTTGAGGACCCTTTGACCAGAAAAAAAGTTCAAAGGGTCCGATATGGACTATTGTCTGGCCGACTTGACTTTGACTTTTTGACTTTTAACATCAGAAAGAGTCTTATTGGGATATGGCTAGCTTTTCAGCCTTTTGGGGACCCTTTGACCAGAAAAAAAGTTTAAAAGGGTCCGATATGGACTACTGTCTGGCGGACTTGACTTTGACTTTTTGACTTTTAACATCAGAAAGAGTCTTATAAAGATATGGCTAGTTTTCCAGCCTTTTGGGGACCCTTTGACCAGAAAAAAAGTTCAAAGGGTACAATATGGAATACTGTCTGGCGGATTTGACTTTGACTTTTTGACTTTTAACATCAGAAAGAGTCTATGAGGATATGGCTAGCTTTTCAGCCTTTTGGGGACCCTTTGACCAGAAAAAAAGTTTAAAAGTGTCCGATATGGACTACTGTCTGGCTGACTGACTTTGCCTTTTAACATCAGAAAGAGTCTATGAGGATATGGCTAGCGTTTCAGCCTTTTGGGGACCCTTTGACCTGAAAAAAAGTTCAAATTGTCCGATTTGGACTACTGTCTGAAGGTGTTGTCTTAGACTTTTTGACTTTTAACATCAGAAAGAGTCTATGATGATATGGCTAGCTTTTCAGCCTTTTGGGGACCCTTTGACCAGAAAAAAAGTTCAAAGGGTCCAATATGGACTATTGTCTGGCGGACTTGACTTTGGCTTTTTGACATTTAACATCAGAAAGAGTCTTATAAGGATACGGCTAGCTTTTCAGCCTTTTGGGGACCCTTTGAACAGAAGAAAAGTTCAAAGGGTCCGATATGGACTACTGTCTGGCGGACTTGACTTTGACTTTTTGACTTTTAACATCAAAAAGAGTCTATGAGGATATGGCTAGCTTTTCAGTCTTTTGGGGACCCTTTGACCAGAAAAAAAGTTCTAAGGATCCGATATGGACTCCTGTCTGGCGGATTTGACTTTGACTTTTTGACTTTTAACATCAGATAGAGTCTAGGAGGATATGACTAGCTTTACAGCCTTTTGAGGAATAATTGACCAGAAAAAAGTTAAAAGGGTCCGATATGGACTACTGTTTGACGGACTTGAGTTTGCCTTTTTACATCAGAAAGAGTCTATAAGGAAATGGCTAGCTTTTCAGGCTTCTGGGGACCCTTTGACCAAAAAAAAAGTTAAAAGGGTCCGATATGGACTACTGTCTGGCGGACTTGAGTTTGACTTTTTGACTTTTAACATCAGAAAGAGTCTATGAGGATATGGCTAGCTATTCAGCCTTTTGCGGACCCTCTGACCAGAAAAAAAGTTCAAAGGGTACGATATGGAATCTTGTTGGGCGGATTTGACTTTGACTTTTTGACTTTTAACATCAGAAAGAGTCTATGAGAATGTGGCTAGCTTTTCAGCCTTTTGGGGACCCTTTGACCAGAAAAAAAGTTCAAAGGGTCCGATATGGACTACTTTCTGGCGGACTTAACTTTGACTTTTAACATAAGAAAGAGTCTTATAAGGATATGGCTAGCTTTTCAGCCTTTTGGGGACCATTTGACCATAAAAAATTCAAAGGGTCCGATATGGACTATTGTCTGGCGGACTTGACTTTGACTTTTTGACTTTTAACATCAGAAAGAGTCTTAAAAAGATATGGCTATTTTTTCAGCCTTTTGGGGACCCTTTGACCAGAAAAAAAGTTCATAGGGTCCGATATGGACTATTGTCTGGCGGACTTGACTTTGACTTTTTTACTTTTTATACATCAGAAAGAGTCTATGAGGATATGGCTAGCTTTTCAGCCTTTTGGGGACCCTTTGACCAGAAAAAAAGTTCATAGGATCCTATATGGACTACTGTCTGGCGGACTTGACTTTGACTTTTTGACTTTTAACATCAGAAAGAGTCTTATAAAGATACGGCTAGTTTTTCAGCCTTTTGGGGACCTTTTGACCAGAAAAAAATGTTCTAATGGTCCGAAATGGACTACTGTCTGGCGGGCGACATTGACTTTTTGACAATTAACATCAGAAGGAGTCTATGAGGATATGGCTAATTTTTCAGCATTTTGGGTAACCTTTTGACCAGAAAAAAAGTTCAAAGGGTCCGATATAGACTATTGTCTGGCGGACTTGACTCTGACTTTTTGACTTTTAACATCAGAAAGAGTCTTATAAAGATACGGCTAGTTTTTCAGTCCTTTGGGGACCCTTTGACCAGAAGAAAAGCTCAAAGGGTCGGATATAGACTACTGTCTGGCGGACTTAACTTTGACTTTTAACATAAGAAAGAGTCTTATAAGGATATGGCTAGCTTTTCAGCCTTTTGGGGACCCTTTGACCAGTAAAAAATGTTCAAATGGTCCGATATGGACCACTATCTGGCGAACTTGACTTTTACTTTTTGACTTTTAACATCAGAAAGAGTCTATGAGGATATGGCTAGCTTTTCAGCCTTTTGGGGACCCTTTGACCAGAAAAAAAGTACAAAGAGTCCGATATGGACTACTGTCTGGCGGGCGACGTTGACTTTTTGACAATTAACATCAGGAGTCTATGAGGATATGGCTAGCTTTTCAGCCTTTTGGGGACCTTTTGACCAGAAAAAAAAATTCAAAGGGTCCGATAGGGACTACAGTCTGGCGGACTTGACTTTGACTTTTTGACTTTTTACATCAGCAAGAATCTTATAATGATACGGCTATTTTTTCAGCCTTTTGAGGACCCTTTGACCAGAAAAAAATAAAAGGGTCCAATATGGCGGACTTGACTTTGACTTTTAACATCAGAAAGAGTCTATTTGGACAGATATAGCTTTTCAGCATTTTGGGAACCCTTTGACCAGAAAAAAGTTAAAAGGATCCGATATTTACTACTGTCTGGCGGACCTAACATGAGAAAGAGTATATAAGGATATGTAGCTTTTCAGCCTTTTGGGGACCCTTCGACCATAACAAATGTTCAAAGGTTCCGATATGTACTACTGTCTGGTTTATTTTAAGATATTATTCACAATCGTTGTTGCATTTAATATTCGTCCATCTGGAACATTTGTTTGTATTTTTATTAGCATTATTCCGTGCAATTCAACAGCAGATTGCTTTGCAATCTCTTCAATGCAAATCGGAATAAGTTTGATATATTATGGGATTTCAATGTGAAAGCACATGTGTTATTTTATGTATTTTCTTTTCATTGCACAGAGGATGAAGATTTTGTATACAATGAAATGAAACTATATGAATGTTATCCGTTCGGAATGGAGCATTACGGAATGAGTTAGTTCTTGGATGCATTGCAATTCAAAAAAGGGCATATTGAATGCATGATTCTTATATGTTATTCTTCAATGCACAACGCTTTATCGTATAATATATTCTTGAATTGGAATGCAGAAAAGTCCATATCGCTTATATGTTATTCTAAAGCTTTAACATATGTGCAATGCAACAGCAGTTTTTTAAGCGTTAGTATTTTCATTTTTTCATTGCACAAAGGAACACGTTAGTCCTTTTGTGCATTGGAATTAAACAGCAAATAGTTAATAAAACAGCAGATTGCATTGCCCATATCTTTGCACTACAAAATGAGTTAGTTCTTGAATGAATTGCAATGCAGCAAAGTGCATATTGATTATATGTTATTCTCAATGCACAACGCTTGATCGTATGAGCAATGCATTGCAATAGCAGATTGCATTGCACATCTCTTAAATCCACTACAGAATGACTTAGTTCTTAAATGTATTGCAATGCAAAAAAGTGCATATTGCTTATTATGTTATTCTTCAATGCACAATGCTTGATCGTATGTGCAATGCATTGCACTTCAATACACTGCGGAATAAGTTAGTTCTTGAATGCTTTGCAATGCAACAAAATGCATATTGCTTATAGGTTATTCTTAATGCACAACGCTTGATCGTATGAGCAATGCATTGCAATAGCAGATTGCATTGCCCATCTCTTTAATGCAAAATAAACAGAGTTAGTTCTTGAATGCATATTGCTTATATGTTATTCTTCCATGCAAAACCTTTGTGCAATGCAACTGCATTGCACATCTCTTCGTTGTACAAATGAAAGAGTTAGTTATTGCATGCAATAGAAAGTGACAGCTCTGTGATGTTTTCTTGTGAGTACACAAATTACTGAGCTGCGAAAAACAATAAGCTGTGAGTTGTCTTTTCAACAGCTAATCCAATGATTTTCCTTCACACACAAATGATAATGGTTAGTCTTTTCAATGGACAAAGGAATAAGTTAGGCCTTTTATGCAATGGAATGAAACAACGAAAATGTTATTAAAACAGCAGATTACATTCTCCATCCTCTACAAACTTCTACAAGGTTATTCTTTAATGCACAAAGCTTGATCGAAAGTGCAGTGCAATGCAATGCAACAGCAGATTGCATTGCAATCTCTTCAATTAACTACGGAATGAGTTAGTTCTTGAATGCACTGCCATGCAATAATGTGCATATTGCTTATAAGTTCAATGCACAACGCTTCATCGTATGTACAATGCAATGCAACAGCAGATTGCATTGCAATCTCTTCAATTAACTACGGAATGAGTTAGTTCTTGAATTCATTGCAATGCAAAAAAAAGTGCATATTGCTTATAGGTTATTCTTCAATGAACAACGCTTGCTCGTATGTGCAATGCAACAGCAGATTGCATTGCAATCTCTTCAATGCATTACGTTAGTTCCTGGATCCAAAAGAAGTTTCTAAGCGTTAGTTTTTTCATTGCACATTCATTGCACAAAGGAATACGTTAGTCCTTTTATGCAATGGAATGAAACAACAAAAATATATTAAAACAGCAGATTCTATTGCCCATCTCTTTAATGCATTACAAAATGAGTTAACTCTTGAATGCATTGCAATGCAACAAAGTGCATATTCCTTATTAGTTAATCTTCACTGCTCAACGCTTGATCATATGTGCAATGCAATGCAACAGCAGATTGCAATACAGATTGTATTGCACATGTCTTTAATCCACTAAAGGAAATGAGTTAGTTCTTGAATGCATTGCAATACAAAAAAGTGCATATTGCTTATATGTTATTCTTCACTGCACAACGCTTTACAATGCAATGCAATGCAACAGCAGATTGCATTGCACATCTCTTTAATCCACTATACGGAATGAGTTAGTTCTTGAAAGCATTGCAATGCAATAAAGTGAATATTGCTTATATGTTATTCTTCACTGCTCAACGCTTGATCATATGTGCAATGCAATGCAACAGCAGATTGCAATTCAGATTGCATTGCACATCTCTTTAATCCACTAACAGAAATGTGTTAGTTCTTGAATGCATTGCAATACAAAAAAGTGCATATTGATTAAATGTTATTCACTGCACAACGCTTTACAATGCAATGCAACAGCAGATTGCATTGCAATCTCTTCAATGCACTTCGGAATGAGTTAGTTCTTGAATGCATTGCAATGCAATAATGTGCATATTGCTTATAAGTTAAATGCACAACGCTTCATCGTATGTACAATGCAATGCAACAGCAGATTGCATTGCAATCTCTTCAATTAACTACGGAATGAGTTAGTTCTTGAATGCACTGCAATGCAATAATGTGCATATTGCTTATAAGTTCAATGCACAACGCTTGGATCGTATGGTTAATGCAATGCAACAGCAGATTGCATTGCAATCTCTTCAATAAACTACGGAATGAGGTAGTTCTTTGATGCATTGCAATGCAATAATGTGCATATTGCTTATAAGTTCAATGCACAACGCTTGGATCGTATATGCAATGCAATGCAACAGTAGATTGCGTTGCACAAATCTCTTAATGCACTACGGAATGAGTTAGTTCTTGAATGCATTGCAATACAATCATTTGCATATTGCTTATATGTTATCCTTAATGCACAATGCTTGATCGTGTGTGCAATGCAATGCAACAGCAGATTGCATTGGACAAATCTTCAATGCACTACGAAATGAGTTAGTTCTTGAATTCATTGCAATGCAAAAAAAAGTGCATATTGCTTATAGGTTATTCTTCAATGAACAACGCTTGCTCGTATGTGCAATGCAACAGCAGATTGCATTGCAATCTCTTCAATGCATTACGTTAGTTCCTGGATCCAAAAGAAGTTTCTAAGCGTTAGTTTTTTCATTGCACATTCATTGCACAAAGGAATACGTTAGTCCTTTTATGCAATGGAATGAAACAACAAAAATATATTAAAACAGCAGATTCTATTGCCCATCTCTTTAATGCATTACAAAATGAGTTAACTCTTGAATGCATTGCAATGCAACAAAGTGCATATTCCTTATTAGTTAATCTTCACTGCTCAACGCTTGATCATATGTGCAATGCAATGCAACAGCAGATTGCAATATTCTTGCATTGCACATCTCTTCAATCCACTATACGGAATTAGTTAGTTCTTGAAAGCATTACAATGCAAAAAAGTGAATATTGCTTATATGTTATTCTTCACTGCTCAACGCTTGATCACATGTGCAATGCAATGCAACAGCAGATTGCAATACAGATTGTATTGCACATGTCTTTAATCCACTAAAGGAAATGAGTTAGTTCTTGAATGCATTGCAATACAAAAAAGTGCATATTGCTTATATGTTATTCTTCACTGCACAACGCTTTACAATGCAATGCAATGCAACAGCAGATTGCATTGCACATCTCTTTAATCCACTATACGGAATGAGTTAGTTCTTGAAAGCATTGCAATGCAATAAAGTGAATATTGCTTATATGTTATTCTTCACTGCTCAACGCTTGATCATATGTGCAATGCAATGCAACAGCAGATTGCAATTCAGATTGCATTGCACATCTCTTTAATCCACTAAAAGAAATGTGTTAGTTCTTGAATGCATTGCAATACAAAAAAGTGCATATTGATTAAATGTTATTCACTGCACAACGCTTTACAATGCAATGCAACAGCAGATTGCATTGCAATCTCTTCAATGCACTTCGGAATGAGTTAGTTCTTGAATGCATTGCGATGCAACCACAGTGCATATTACTTAATATTATCCTTCCATGCAAAGCACTTGTGCAATACAATCCAACAGTGCGCTGCATTACACATCTCTTCGTTGTACAAAAGAAAGAGTTATATAGCATGCATTGGACAGCTCTGATGTTTTCTCGCGAGTACACAAATTAATGAGCTTTATGCAATGCGAAAAACGATATGCTGTGAGTTGTCTTTTCAACAGCTAATGCAAGGATTTCCCTTCAAAACAATGGTGTTTTTTTCATTGCAAAATAAAGTTAGTTCTTTTATGAAATGAATGAAAAAACTAAAATCTTATTAAAACAGCATTGCACATCTCTTTAATGTACTACAAAATGAGTTAGTTCTTGAATTCATAGCAATGCAACAAAGTGCATACTGCTTATATGTTATTCCAAATGGTCCTCAAAACGTTTAAAAACTATATATCCTTATAGACTCTTTCTGATGTTAAATCAGCCATACGGAGTCCCTTTTTGACCTACTGAACCTTTCTGGATAAAGAGTTCTTGAACAATACTTTTAATTCAGATTGACTTCTTATGATCCTTCTGGGGCTTCAGAGGCCATGTAGAAGTCCATATCTGACCTAATGATCTTTTTTCTGTTAAAAGGGTCCTCAAAGTACAGCCTTGTATCCTTATAGACTCTTTCTGATGTTAAGTCCGCCAGTTCGTCCATATCGAACCTTTTGAGCTTGAAAGGTTTAAAAGCTATATATCCTAATAGTCCATATTTTACCTAATGACCATATTTCTGGCCGGAGAGTACTCTTATTTAACTTTTACACATTCTCATTGACTTATTCTGATGTTTCGGCGTCAGCCAGACAGGAGTCCATATCTGATTCATTGAACATATTTCTGGCCAAAGGGTCCTCAAAATGTTTTTTTACTATATAAACTCAAGGAATCCTTCTGATTTTACATCAGCCAGCCTATATTTGGAGATGGTTCTCACTGCGGAACATGAAATCCACGGGGAGGAGTCGGATCCAGATCCAACTCCTCCCACCTTACATACACCTAAACCTAGCCAACTCCGCCCCCTGATCCCTAAACACACCCCTAATCCCCAAACCCGACCCTAATCCTACCCATCTCCACCCCTTGGATCTTGATCCGACTCCTCCCCGTGAATCTCATGTACTGCATTGAGGTGCTACTGTTAATTTGGCCCATTTGACAAATATTTCAGGGCAAAGGGTCCCCGAAAGGAAATTGACTATATATTTTCATAGACTCTTTCTGATGTCACCTAAGTCAGATAGAAGTCCATATTTAACCTAATGAACATATTTCTGGCCAAGGGACACTCGATATTAAACATTCTCTAAATACTTATTTACTCCTTTTGATGTTACCTCAGCCATACAGTAGAGTCTATATATAAGCTATTGAGCATATCTCCAGCCGAAGGGACTTTGACTTTTTGACTTTTAACATTAGAAAGAATCAATGTAGGGCTAACTTTTCAGCCTTTTGGGGAAACTTTGACCAGAAAAAAAGTTCGAGGGGTCCGAAATGCACTACTGTCTGGCGGACTTAACATTAGAAAGAGCCTGAAAAGCTAGGATATTTAGCTTTTAAACCTCTTGGGGACCCTTTGACCAGAAAAAAAGTTCAAAAGGTCCGATATGGACTACTGTCTGGAGGACTTAACTTTGACTTTTTGACTTTTAACATCAGAAAGAGTCTATGAGGATATGGCTAGCTTTTCAGCTTTTTGGGGAACTTTTGACCAGAAGAAAAATGTCAAAGGGCCCGATATGGACTACTGTCTAGCGGACCTAAAGTTGACTTTTTGAAATTTAACATCAGAAAGAGTATATGAGGATATGGCAAGCTTTTCAGCCTTTTGGGGACCCTTTTACCAGATTTTTTTTTTCAAAGGGTCAGAAATGGACTACTGTCTGGCGGACTTAACATCAGAAAGAGCCAGGCTGTAAGGATATTTAGCTTTTAAACATCTTGACTTTGACTTTTTGACTTTTAACATCAGATATGGCTAGCTTTTCAGCCTTTTGGGGACCCTTTGACCAGAAATTTTTTTTCAAAGAGTCCGATATGGACTACAGTCTGGCGGAGCTTACTTTGACTTTTTGACATTTATCATCAGAAATAGTCAATAAGGGTATGGCTAGCTTTTCAGCCTTTTGGGGACCCTTTGACCAGAAAAAAAGTTCAAAGGGTCCAAAATGGACTACTGTCTGGCAGACTTTGACTTTTTGACTTTTAACATCAGAAAGAGTCTATGAGGATATGGCTAGCTTTTCAGCCTTTTGGGGACCCTTTGACCAGAAAAAAAGTTCAAATGGTCCGATATGGACTACTGTCTGGCGGACTACACATCAGAAAGAGCCAGTCTGTAAGGATGTTTAGCTTTTAAACCTCTTGGGAACCCTTTGACCAGAAAAAAAGTTCAAATGGTCCGATATGGACTACAGTCTGGCGGACTTGACTTTGACTTTTTGACTTTTAACATCAGAAAGAGTCTATGAGGATATGGCTAGTTTTCAGCCTTTTGGGCACCCTTTGACCAGAAAAAAAAGTTCAAACGGTCCGAACTGGACTACTGTCAGGCACACTTAACATAACAAAGAGCCAGTGTGTAAGGATATTTAGCTTTTAAACTTTTGGGGATTCTTTGACCAGAAAAAAAAGTTCAAAGGGTCCGATAAGGACTACTGTCTGGCGTACTTATCAGTAAGAGCCAGTCTATAAGGATATTTAGCTTTTAAACCTCTTGGGGACCCTTTGACCAGAAAAAAAGTTCAAAGGGTCCGATATGGACTACTGTCTGGCGTACTTATCAGTAAGAGCCAGTCTATAAGGATATTTAGCTTTTAAACCTCTTGGGGACCCTTTGACCAGAAAAAAAGTTCAAAGGGTCCGATATGGACTACTGTCTGGCGGACTTAACTTTGACTTTTAACATCAGAAAGAGTCTTATAAGGATACGGTTAGCTTTTCAGCCTTTGGGGACCCTTTGAACCGAAAAAAAGTTCAAAGGGTCCGATATGGACTACTCTCTGCCGGACTTGACTTTGACTTTTTGACTTTTAACATCAGAAATATTCTTATAAGGATAGGGCTAGCTTTTCAGCCTTTTGGGGACCCTTTGACCAGAAAAAAAGTTCAAAGGGTCCAATATGCACTTTGGCGGACTTGACTTTGACTTTCTGACTTTTAACATCAAAAAGAGTCTATGAGGATATGGCTAGTTTTTCAGCCTTTTGGGGACCCTTTGACCAGAAAAAAATGTTCAAATGGTCCGAAATGGACTACTGTCTGGCGGACTTAACATCAGACAAAGCAAGTCTGTATGGATATTTAGCTTTTAAACCTCTTGGGGACCCTTTGACCAGAAAAAAAGTTCAAGGGTCTGATATGGGTCTGGCGGTCTTGACTTTGACTTTTTGACTTTTAACATCAGAAAGAGTCTTATAAGGATATGGGTATTTTTTCAGCCTTTTGGGGACCCTTTGACCAGAATAAAAGATCAAAGGGTCGGATATGGAATACTGCTTGGCGGACTTGACTTTTTGACTTTTAACATCAGAAAGAGTCTATGAGGACAGATATAGCTTTTCAGACTTTTGGGGAAGCTTTGACCAGAAAAAAAGTTCAAAGGGTCCGATATGGACTACTGTCTGGCGGACTTGACTTTGACTTTTTGACTTTTAACATCAGAAAGAGTCTTATAAATATACGGCTAGTTTTTCAGCCTTTTGGGGACCCTTTGACCAGAATAAAAGATCAAAGAGTCGGATATGGACTACTGCTTGGCGGACTTGACTTTTTGACTTTTAACATCAGAAAGAGTCTATGAGGACAGATATAGCTTTTCAGACTTTTGGGGAAGCTTTGACCAGAAAAAAAGTTCAAAGGGTCCAAAATGGACTACTGTCTGGCAGACTTTGACTTTTTGACTTTTAACATCAGAAAGAGTCTATGAGGATATGGCTAGCTTTTCAGCCTTTTGGGGACCCTTTGACCAGAAAAAAAGTTCAAATGGTCCGATATGGACTACTGTCTGGCGGACTACACATCAGAAAGAGCCAGTCTGTAAGGATGTTTAGCTTTTAAACCTCTTGGGAACCCTTTGACCAGAAAAAAAGTTCAAATGGTCCGATATGGACTACAGTCTGGCGGACTTGACTTTGACTTTTTGACTTTTAACATCAGAAAGAGTCTATGAGGATATGGCTAGTTTTCAGCCTTTTGGGCACCCTTTGACCAGAAAAAAAAGTTCAAACGGTCCGAACTGGACTACTGTCAGGCACACTTAACATAACAAAGAGCCAGTGTGTAAGGATATTTAGCTTTTAAACTTTTGGGGATTCTTTGACCAGAAAAAAAAGTTCAAAGGGTCCGATAAGGACTACTGTCTGGCGTACTTATCAGTAAGAGCCAGTCTATAAGGATATTTAGCTTTTAAACCTCTTGGGGACCCTTTGACCAGAAAAAAAGTTCAAAGGGTCCGATATGGACTACTGTCTGGCGTACTTATCAGTAAGAGCCAGTCTATAAGGATATTTAGCTTTTAAACCTCTTGGGGACCCTTTGACCAGAAAAAAAGTTCAAAGGGTCCGATATGGACTACTGTCTGGCGGACTTAACTTTGACTTTTAACATCAGAAAGAGTCTTATAAGGATACGGTTAGCTTTTCAGCCTTTGGGGACCCTTTGAACCGAAAAAAAGTTCAAAGGGTCCGATATGGACTACTCTCTGCCGGACTTGACTTTGACTTTTTGACTTTTAACATCAGAAATATTCTTATAAGGATAGGGCTAGCTTTTCAGCCTTTTGGGGACCCTTTGACCAGAAAAAAAGTTCAAAGGGTCCAATATGCACTTTGGCGGACTTGACTTTGACTTTCTGACTTTTAACATCAAAAAGAGTCTATGAGGATATGGCTAGTTTTTCAGCCTTTTGGGGACCCTTTGACCAGAAAAAAATGTTCAAATGGTCCGAAATGGACTACTGTCTGGCGGACTTAACATCAGACAAAGCAAGTCTGTAAGGATATTTAGCTTTTAAACCTCTTGGGGACCCTTTGACCAGAAAAAAAGTTCAAGGGTCTGATATGGGTCTGGCGGTCTTGACTTTGACTTTTTGACTTTTAACATCAGAAAGAGTCTTATAAAGGATATGGGTATTTTTTCAGCCTTTTGGGGACCCTTTGACCAGAATAAAAGATCAAAGGGTCGGATATGGACTACTGCTTGGCGGACTTGACTTTTTGACTTTTAACATCAGAAAGAGTATATGAGGACAGATATAGCTTTTCAGACTTTTGGGGAAGCTTTGACCAGAAAAAAAGTTCAAAGGGTCCGATATGGACTACTGTCTGGCGGACTTGACTTTGACTTTTTGACTTTTAACATCAGAAAGAGTCTTATAAATATACGGCTAGTTTTTCAGCCTTTTGGGGACCCTTTGACCAGAATAAAAGATCAAAGAGTCGGATATGGACTACTGCTTGGCGGACTTGACTTTTTGACTTTTAACATCAGAAAGAGTCTATGAGGACAGATATAGCTTTTCAGACTTTTGGGGAAGCTTTGACCAGAAAAAAAGTTTAAAAGGTCCGATATGGACTAGTGTCTGGCGGACTTAACATCAGAAAGAGCCAGTCTGTAAGGATATTTAGCTTTTAAACTTCTTGGGGACCATTTGACCAGAAAAAAAGTTCGAAGCGTCCGAAATGGACTACTGTCTGGCGGACCTAACATTAGAAAGAGCCAGTCTGTAAGGATATTTAGCGTTTAAACCTCTTGGGGACCCTTTGACCAGAAAAAAAAGTTCAAAGGGTCTGTAATGGAATACTTTCTGCCGGAGTTGACCTTGACTTTTTGACTTTTAACATCAGAAAGAGTACACGAGGATATGGCTAGCTTTTCAGCCTTTTGGTGACCCTTTGACCAGAAACATTTTTTCAAAGGGTCCGATATGGACTACAGTCTGGCGGACCTGACTTTGACTTTTTGACATTAAACATCAGAAATAGTCTATGAGGGTATGGCTAGCTTTTCAGCCTTTTGGGGACCCTTTGACCAGAAAAAAAGTTCAAAGGGTCCGAAATGGACTACTGTCTGGCAGACATTGACTTTTTGACTTTTAACATCAGAAAGAGTCTATGAGGTTATGGCTAGCTTTTCAGCCTTTTGGGGACCCTTTGACCAGAAAAAAAGTTCAAATGGTCCGATATGTACTACTGTCTGGCGGACTTGACTTTGACTTTTTGACTTTTTGACTTTTAACATCAGAAAGAGTCTTATAAGGATACGGCTAGCTTATCAGCCTTTTGGGGACCCTTTGAACAGAATAAAAGTTCAAAGGGTCCGATATGGACTACTGTCTGGCGGACTTGACTTTGACTTTTTGACTTTTAACATCAGAAATAGTCTTATAAGGATACGGCTAGCTTTTCATTTTTTTGGGGACCCTTTGACCAGAAAAAAAGTTCATAGGATCCGATATGGACTACTGTCTGGCGGATATGACTTTGACTTTTTGACTTTTAACATCAGAAAGAGTCTATGAGGATATGACTAGCTTTCCAGCCTTTTGAGGAACCTTTGACCAGAAAAAAGTTAAAAGGGTCCGATGTGGACTACTGTTTGACGGACTTAACATCAGAAAGAGCCAGTCTGTAAGGATGTTTAGCTTTTAAACCTCTTGGGAACCCTTTGACCAGAAAAAAAGTTCAAAGGGTCCGAAATGGACTACTGTCTGGCTGACTTAACATCAGAAAGAGCCAGTCTTTAAGGATGTTTAGCTTTTAAACCTCTTGGGAACCCTTTGACCAGAAAAAAAGTTCAAATGGTCCGATATGGACTACACTCTGGCGGACTTGACTTTGACTTTTTGACTTTTTGACTTTTAACATCAGAAAGAGTCTTATAAGGATACGGCTAGCTTATCAGCCTTTTGGGGACCCTTTGAACAGAATAAAAGTTCAAAGGGTCCGATATGGACTACTGTCTGGCGGACTTGACTTTGACTTTTTGACTTTTTGACTTTTAACATCATAAAGAGTCTTATAAGGATACGGCTAGCTTATCAGCCTTTTGGGGACCCTTTGAACAGAATAAAAGTTCAAAGGGTCCGATATGGACTAGTGTCTGGCGGACTTGACTTTGACTTTTTGACTTTTAACATCAGAAATAGTCTTATAAGGATACGGCTAGCTTTTTATTTTTTTGGGGACCCTTTGACCAGAAAAAAAGTTCATAGGGTCCGATATGGACTTTGGCGGACTTGACTTTGACTTTCTGACTTTTAACATCAAAAAGAGTCTATGAGGATATGGCTAGCTTTTCAGCCTTTTGGGGACCCTTTGACCAGAAAAAAATGTTCAAATGGTCCGATATGGACTATTGTCTGGCGGACTTGACTTTGACTTTTTGACTTTTAACATCAGAAAGAGTCTTATAAGGATATGGCTATTTTTTCAGCCTTTTGGGGACCCTTTGACCAGAAAAAAAGTTCAAAGGGTCCGATATGGACTACTGTCTGGCGGACTTGACTTTGACTTTTTGACTTTTAACATCAGAAAGAGTCCTATAAAGATACGGCTAGTTTTTTAGCTTTTTGTGGACCCTTTGACCAGAAAAAAAGTTCAAAGGGTCGGATATGGACTACACTGGCGGACTTGACTTTTTGACTTTTAACATCAGAAAGAGTCTACGAGGATATGGCTAGCTTTTCAGCCTTTTGGTGACCCTTTGACCAGAAACATTTTTTCAAAGGGTCCGATATGGACTACAGTCTGGCGGACCTGACTTTGACTTTTTGACATTAAACATCAGAAATAGTCTATGAGGGTATGGCTAGCTTTTCAGCCTTTTGGGGACCCTTTGACCAGAAAAAAAGTTCAAAGGGTCCGAAATGGACTACTGTCTGGCAGACATTGACTTTTTGACTTTTAACATCAGAAAGAGTCTATGAGGTTATGGCTAGCTTTTCAGCCTTTTGGGGACCCTTTGACCAGAAAAAAAGTTCAAATGGTCCGATATGTACTACTGTCTGGCGGACTTGACTTTGACTTTTTGACTTTTTGACTTTTAACATCAGAAAGAGTCTTATAAGGATACGGCTAGCTTATCAGCCTTTTGGGGACCCTTTGAACAGAATAAAAGTTCAAAGGGTCCGATATGGACTACTGTCTGGCGGACTTGACTTTGACTTTTTGACTTTTAACATCAGAAATAGTCTTATAAGGATACGGCTAGCTTTTCATTTTTTTGGGGACCCTTTGACCAGAAAAAAAGTTCATAGGATCCGATATGGACTACTGTCTGGCGGATATGACTTTGACTTTTTGACTTTTAACATCAGAAAGAGTCTATGAGGATATGACTAGCTTTCCAGCCTTTTGAGGAACCTTTGACCAGAAAAAAGTTAAAAGGGTCCGATGTGGACTACTGTTTGACGGACTTAACATCAGAAAGAGGCAGTCTGTAAGGATGTTTAGCTTTTAAACCTCTTGGGAACCCTTTGACCAGAAAAAAAGTTCAAAGGGTCCGAAATGGACTACTGTCTGACTGACTTAACATCAGAAAGAGCCAGTCTGTAAGGATGTTTAGCTTTTAAAGCTCTTGGGAACCCTTTGACCAGAAAAAAAGTTCAAATGGTCCGATATGGACTACACTCTGGCGGACTTGACTTTGACTTTTTGACTTTTAACATCAGAAAGAGTCTATGAGGATATGGCTAGTTTTCAGCCTTTTGGGGACCCTTTGACCAGAAAAAAAAGTTCAAAGGGTCCGAAATGGACTACTGTCAGGCAGACTTAACATAACAAAGAGCCAGTCTGTAAGGACATTTAGCTTATAAACTTTTGGGGACCCTCTGACCAGAAAAAAAAGTTCAAAGGGTCCGATAAGGACTACAGTCTAATAGATTTGACTTTGACATTTTGACTGTTATCATCAGAAAGAGTATATGAGGATATGGCTAGCTTTTCAGCCTTTTGGGGACCCTTTGACCAGAAAAAAAAGTTCAAAGGGTCCGATATTGACTACTGTCTGGCGTACTTATCAGTGGTCAATAAGTCAGTCTATAAGGATATTTAGCTTTCAAACCTCTTGGGGACCCTTTGACCAGAAAAAAAGTTCAAAGGGTCCAATATGGACTTTGGCGGACTTGACTTTGACTTTCTGACTTTTAACATCAAAAAGAGTCTATGAGGATATGGCTAGTTTTTCAGCCTTTTGGGGACCCTTTGACCAGAAATTTTTTTTCAAATGGTCCGAAATGGACTACTGTCTGGCGGACTTAACATCAGACAAAGCAAGTCTGTAAGGATATTTAGCTTTTAAACCTCTTGGGGACCCTTTGACCAGAAAAAAAGTTCAAGGGTCTGATATGGGTCTGGCGGTCTTGACTTTGACTTTTTGACTTTTAACATCAGAAAGAGTCTTATAAGGATATGGGTATTTTTTCAGCCTTTTGGGGACCCTTTGACCAGAAAAAAAGTTCAAAGGGTCCGATATGGACTACTGTCTGGCGGACTTGACTTTGACTTTTTGACTTTTAACATCAGAAAGAGTCTTATAAATATACGGCTAGTTTTTCAGCCTTTTGGGGACCCTTTGACCAGAATAAAATATCAAAGGGTCGGATATGGACTACTGCTTGGCGGACTTGACTTTTTGACTTTTAACATCAGAAAGAGTCTATGAGGACAGATATAGCTTTTCAGACTTTTGGGGAAGCTTTGACCGGAAAAAAAGTTTAAAAGGTCCGATATGGACTAGTGTCTGGCGGACTTAACATCAGAAAGAGCCAGTCTGTAAGGATATTTAGCTTTTAAACTTCTTGGGGACCATTTGACCAGAAAAAAAGTTCGAAGCGTCCGAAATGGACTACTGTCTGGCAGACCTAACATTAGAAAGAGCCAGTCTGTAAGGATATTTAGCGTTTAAACCTCTTGGGGACCCTTTGACCAGAAAAAAAAGTTCAAAGGGTCTGTAATGGACTACTTTCTGCCGGAGTTGACCTTGACTTTTTGACTTTTAACATCAGAAAGAGTCTATGAGGATATGGCTAGCTTTTCAGCCTTTTGGTGACCCTTTGACCAGAAACATTTTTTCAAAGGGTCCGATATGGACTACAGTCTGGCGGACCTGACTTTGACTTTTTGACATTAAACATCAGAAATAGTCTATGAGGGTATGGCTAGCTTTTCAGCCTTTTGGGGACCCTTTGACCAGAAAAAAAGTTCAAAGGGTCCGAAATGGACTACTGTCTAATGGATTTGACTTTGACATTTTGACTGTTATCATCAGAAAGAGTATATGAGTATATGGCTAGCTTTTCAGCCTTTTGGGGACCCTTTGACCAGAAAAAAAAGTTCAAAGGGTCCGATATTGACTACTGTCTGGCGTACTTATCAGTAAGAGCCAGTCTATAAGGATATTTAGCTTTTAAACCTCTTGGGGACCCTTTGACCAGAAAAAAAGTTCAAAGGGTCCGATATGGACTACTGTCTGGCGGACTTAACTTTGACTTTTAACATCAGAAAGAGTCTTATAAGGATACGGTTAGCTTTTCAGCCTTTGGGGACCCTTTGAACAGAAAAAAGTTCAAAGGGTCCGATATGGACTACTCTCTGGCGGACTTGACTTTGACTTTTTGACTTTTAACATCAGAAATATTCTTATAAGGATAGGGCTAGCTTTTCAGCCTTTTGGGGACCCTTTGACCAGAAAAAAAGTTCAAAGGGTCCAATATGGACTTTGGCGGACTTGACTTTGACTTTCTGACTTTTAACATCAAAAAGAGTCTATGAGGATATGGCTAGTTTTTCAGCCTTTTGGGGACCCTTTGACCAGAAAAAAATGTTCAAATGGTCCGAAATGGACTACTGTCTGGCGGACTTAACATCAGACAAAGCAAGTCTGTAAGGATATTTAGCTTTTAAACCTCTTGGGGACCCTTTGACCAGAAAAAAAGTTCAAGGGTCTGATATGGGTCTGGCGGTCTTGACTTTGACTTTTTGACTTTTAACATCAGAAAGAGTCATATAAGGATATGGGTATTTTTTCAGCCTTTTGGGGACCCTTTGACCAGAATAAAAGATCAAAGGGTCGGATATGGACTACTGCTTGGCGGACTTGACTTTTTGACTTTTAACATCAGAAAGAGTCTATGAGGACAGATATGGCTTTTCAGACTTTTGGGGAAGCTTTGACCAGAAAAAAAGTTCAAAGCGTCCGAAATGGACTACTGTCTGGCAGACCTAACATTAGAAAGAGCCAGTCTGTAAGGATATTTAGCGTTTAAACCTCTTGGGGACCCTTTGACCAGAAAAAAAAGTTCAAAGGGTCTGTAATGGACTACTTTCTGCCGGAGTTGACCTTGACTTTTTGACTTTTAACATCAGAAAGAGTCTATGAGGATATGGCTAGCTTTTCAGCCTTTTGGTGACCCTTTGACCAGAAACATTTTTTCAAAGGGTCCGATATGGACTACAGTCTGGCGGACCTGACTTTGACTTTTTGACATTAAACATCAGAAATAGTCTATGAGGGTATGGCTAGCTTTTCAGCCTTTTGGGGACCCTTTGACCAGAAAAAAAGTTCAAAGGGTCCGAAATGGACTACTGTCTAATGGATTTGACTTTGACATTTTGACTGTTATCATCAGAAAGAGTATATGAGTATATGGCTAGCTTTTCAGCCTTTTGGGGACCCTTTGACCAGAAAAAAAGTTCAAAGGGTCCGAAATGGACTACTGTCTGGCTGACTTAACATCAGAAAGAGCCAGTCTTTAAGGATGTTTAGCTTTTAAAGCTCTTGGGAACCCTTTGACCAGAAAAAAAGTTCAAATGGTCCGATATGGACTACACTCTGGCGGACTTGACTTTGACTTTTTGACTTTTAACATCAGAAAGAGTCTATGAGGATATGGCTAGTTTTCAGCCTTTTGGGGACCCTTTGACCAGAAAAAAAAGTTCAAAGGGTCCGAAATGGACTACTGTCAGGCAGACTTAACATAACAAAGAGCCAGTCTGTAAGGACATTTAGCTTATAAACTTTTGGGGACCCTCTGACCAGAAAAAAAAGTTCAAAGGGTCCGATAAGGACTACAGTCTAATAGATTAGACTTTGACATTTTGACTGTTATCATCAGAAAGAGTATATGAGGATATGGCTAGCTTTTCAGCCTTTTGGGGACCCTTTGACCAGAAAAAAAAGTTCAAAGGGTCCGATATTGACTACTGTCTGGCGTACTTATCAGTGGTCAATAAGTCAGTCTATAAGGATATTTAGCTTTCAAACCTCTTGGGGACCCTTTGACCAGAAAAAAAGTTCAAAGGGTCCAATATGGACTTTGGCGGACTTGACTTTGACTTTCTGACTTTTAACATCAAAAAGAGTCTATGAGGATATGGCTAGTTTTTCAGCCTTTTGGGGACCCTTTGACCAGAAAAAAATGTTCAAATGGTCCGAAATGGACTACTGTCTGGCGGACTTAACATCAGACAAAGCAAGTCTGTAAGGATATTTAGCTTTTAAACCTCTTGGGGACCCTTTGACCAGAAAAAAAGTTCAAGGGTCTGATATGGGTCTGGCGGTCTTGACTTTGACTTTTTGACTTTTAACATCAGAAAGAGTCTTATAAGGATATGGGTATTTTTTCAGCCTTTTGGGGACCCTTTGACCAGAAAAAAAGTTCAAAGGGTCCGATATGGACTACTGTCTGGCGGACTTGACTTTGACTTTTTGACTTTTAACATCAGAAAGAGTCTTATAAATATACGGCTAGTTTTTCAGCCTTTTGGGGACCCTTTGACCAGAATAAAAGATCAAAGGGTCGGATATGGACTACTGCTTGGCGGACTTGACTTTTTGACTTTTAACATCAGAAAGAGTCTATGAGGACAGATATAGCTTTTCAGACTTTTGAGGACCCTTTGATCAGAAAAAAAGTTCAAAGGGTCCGAAATGGACTACTGTCTAATGGATTTGACTTTGACATTTTGACTGTTATCATCAGAAAGAGTATATGAGTATATGGCTAGCTTTTCAGCCTTTTGGGGACCCTTTGACCAGAAAAATAAGTTCTAAGGGTCCGATATTGACTACTGTCTGGCGTACTTATCAGTAAGAGCCAGTCTATAAGGATATTTAGCTTTTAAACCTCTTGGGGACCCTTTGACCAGAAAAAAAGTTCAAAGGGTCCGATATGGACTACTGTCTGGCGGACTTAACTTTGACTTTTAACATCAGAAAGAGTCTTATAAGGATACGGTTAGCTTTTCAGCCTTTGGGGACCCTTTGAACAGAAAAAAAGTTCAAAGGGTCCGATATGGACTACTCTCTGGCGGACTTGACTTTGACTTTTTGACTTTTAACATCAGAAATATTCTTATAAGGATAGGGCTAGCTTTTCAGCCTTTTGGGGACCCTTTGACCAGAAAAAAAGTTCAAAGGGTCCAATATGGACTTTGGCGGACTTGACTTTGACTTTCTGACTTTTAACATCAAAAAGAGTCTATGAGGATATGGCTAGTTTTTCAGCCTTTTGGGGACCCTTTGACCAGAAAAAAATGTTCAAATGGTCCGAAATGGACTACTGTCTGGCGGAATTAACATCAGACAAAGCAAGTCTGTAAGGATATTTAGCTTTTAAACCTCTTGGGGACCCTTTGACCAGAAAAAAAAGTTCAAAGCGTCCGAAATGGACTACTGTCAGGCAGACTTAAAATAACAAAGAGCCAGTCTGTAAGGACATTTAGCTTATAAACTTTTGGGGACCCTCTGACCAGAAAAAAAAGTTCAAAGGGTCCGATAAGGACTACAGTCTAATAGATTTGACTTTGACATTTTGACTGTTATCATTAGAAAGAGTATATGAGGATATGGCTAGCTTTTCAGCCTTTTGGGGACCCTTTGACCAGAAAAAAAAGTTCAAAGGGTCCGATATTGACTACTGTCTGGCGTACTTATCAGTGGTCAATAAGTCAGTCTATAAGGATATTTAGCTTTTAAACCTCTTGGGGACCCTTTGACCAAAAAAAAAGTTCAAAGGGTCCGATATGGACTACTGTCTGGCGGACTTAACTTTGCCTTTTAACATAAGAAATAGTCTTATAAGGATATGGCTAGCTTTTCAGCCTTTTGGGGACCCTTTGACCAGAAAAAAAGTTCAAAGGGTCCGATATGGACTATTGTCTGGCGGACTTGACTTTGACTTTTTGACTTTTAACATCAGAAAGAGTCTTATAAGGATACGGCTAGCTTTTCAGCCTTTGGGGACCCTTTGAACAGAAAAAAAGTTCAAAGGGTCCGATATGGACTAGTGTCTGGCGGACTTGACTTTGACTTTTTGACTTTTAACGTCAGAAATAGTCCTATAAGGATACGGCTAGCTTTTCAGCCTTTTTGGGGACCCTTTGACCAGAAAAAAAGTTCAAAGGGTCCGATATGGACTTTGGCGGACTTGACTTTGACTTTCTGACTTTTAACATCAAAAAGAGTCTATGAGGATATGGCTAGCTTTTCAGCCTTTTGGGGACCCTTTGACCAGAAAAAAATGTTCAAATGGTCCGATATGGACTATTGTCTGGCGGACTTGACTTTGACTTTTTGACTTTTAACATCAGAAAGAGTCTTATAAGGATATGGCTATTTTTTCAGCCTTTTGGGGACCCTTTGACCAGAAAAAAAGTTCAAAGGGTCCGATATGGACTACTGTCTGGCGGACTTGACTTTGACTTTTTGACTTTTAACATCAGAAAGAGTCCTATAAAGATACGGCTAGTTTTTCAGCTTTTTGTGGACCCTTTGACCAGAAAAAAAGTTCAAAGGGTCGGATATGGACTACTGCTGGCGGACTTGACTTTTTGACTTTTAACATCAGAAAGAGTCTACGAGGATATGGCTAGCTTTTCAGCCTTTTGGTGACCCTTTGACCAGAAACATTTTTTCAAAGGGTCCGATATGGACTACAGTCTGGCGGACCTGACTTTGACTTTTTGACATTAAACATCAGAAATAGTCTATGAGGGTATGGCTAGCTTTTCAGCCTTTTGGGGACCCTTTGACCAGAAAAAAAGTTCAAAGGGTCTGAAATGGACTACTGTCTGGCAGACATTGACTTTTTGACTTTTAACATCAGAAAGAGTCTATGAGGTTATGGCTAGCTTTTCAGCCTTTTGGGGACCCTTTGACCAGAAAAAAAGTTCAAATGGTCCGATATGTACTACTGTCTGGCGGACTTGACTTTGACTTTTTGACTTTTAACATCAGAAATAGTCTTATAAGGATACGGCTAGCTTTTCATTTTTTTGGGGACCCTTTGACCAGAAAAAAAGTTCATAGGATCCGATATGGACTACTGTCTGGCGGATATGACTTTGACTTTTTGACTTTTAACATCAGAAAGAGTCTATGAGGATATGACTAGCTTTCCAGCCTTTTGAGGAACCTTTGACCAGAAAAAAGTTAAAAGGGTCCGATGTGGACTACTGTTTGACGGACTTAACATCAGAAAGAGCCAGTCTGTAAGGATGTTTAGCTTTTAAACCTCTTGGGAACCCTTTGACCAGAAAAAAAGTTCAAATGGTCCGATATGGACTACACTCTGGCGGACTTGACTTTGACTTTTTGACTTTTAACATCAGAAAGAGTCTATGAGGATATGGCTAGTTTTCAGCCTTTTGGGGACCCTTTGACCAGAAAAAAAAGTTCAAAGGGTCCGAAATGGACTACTGTCAGGCAGACTTAACATAACAAAGAGCCAGTCTGTAAGGACATTTAGCTTATAAACTTTTGGGGACCCTCTGACCAGAAAAAAAAGTTCAAAGGGTCCGATAAGGACTACAGTCTAATAGATTTGACTTTGACATTTTGACTGTTATCATCAGAAAGAGTATATGAGGATATGGCTAGCTTTTCAGCCTTTTGGGGACCCTTTGACCAGAAAAAAAAGTTCAAAGGGTCCGATATTGACTACTGTCTGGCGTACTTATCAGTGGTCAATAAGTCAGTCTATAAGGATATTTAGCTTTTAAACCTCTTGGGGACCCTTTGACCAGAAAAAAAGTTCAAAGGGTCCGATATGGACTACTGTCTGGCAGACTTAACTTTGCCTTTTAACATAAGAAATAGTCTTATAAGGATATGGCTAGCTTTTCAGCCTTTTGGGGACCCTTTGACCAGAAAAAAAGTTCAAAGGGTCCGATATGGACTATTGTCTGGCGGACTTGACTTTGACTTTTTGACTTTTAACATCAGAAAGAGTCTTATAAGGATACGGCTAGCTTTTCAGCCTTTGGGGACCCTTTGAACAGAAAAAAAGTTCAAAGGGTCCGATATGGACTAGTGTCTGGCGGACTTGACTTTGACTTTTTGACTTTTAACATCAGAAATAGTCCTATAAGGATACGGCTAGCTTTTCAGCCTTTTGGGGACCCTTTGACCAGAAAAAAAGTTCAAAGGGTCCGATATGGACTTTGGCGGACTTGACTTTGACTTTCTGACTTTTAACATCAAAAAGAGTCTATGAGGATATGGCTAGCTTTTCAGCCTTTTGGGGACCCTTTGACCAGAAAAAAATGTTCAAATGGTCCGATATGGACTATTGTCTGGCGGACTTGACTATGACTTTTTGACTTTTAACATCAGAAAGAGTCTTATAAGGATATGGCTATTTTTTCAGCCTTTTGGGGACCCTTTGACCAGAAAAAAAGTTCAAAGGGTCCGATATGGACTACTGTCTGGCGGACTTGACTTTGACTTTTTGACTTTTAACATCAGAAAGAGTCCTATAAAGATACGGCTAGTTTTTCAGCTTTTTGTGAACCCTTTGACCAGAAAAAAAGTTCAAAGGGTCGGATATGGACTACTGCTGGCGGACTTGACTTTTTGACTTTTAACATCAGAAAGAGTCTATGAGGACAGATATAGCTTTTCAGACTTTTGGGGAAGCTTTGACCAGAAAAAAAGTTTAAAGGGTCCGATATGGACTAGTGTCTGGCGGACTTAACATCAGAAAGAGCCAGTCTGTAAGGATATTTAGCTTTTAAACTTCTTGTGGACCCTTTGACCAGAAAAAAAGTTTGAAGCGTCTGAAATGGACTACTGTCTGGCGGACCTAACATTAGAAAGAGCCAGTCTGTAAGGATATTTAGCTTTTAAACCTCTTGGGGACCCTTTGACCAGAAAAAAAAGTTCAAAGGGTCTGTATTGGACTACTCTCTGCCGGAGTTGACCTTGACTTTTTGACTTTTAACAGAAAGAGTCTATGAGGATATGGCTAGCTTTTCAGCCTTTTGCTGACCCTTTGACCAGAAACATTTTTTCAAAGGGTCCGATATGGACTACAGTCTGGCGGACCTGACTTTGACTTTTTGACATTAAACATCAGAAATAGTCTATGAGGGTATGGCTAGCTTTTCAGCCTTTTGGGGACACTTTGATCAGAAAAAAAGTTCACAGGCTCCGAAATGGACTACTGTCTGGCAGACTTTGACTTTTTGACTTTTAACATCAGAAAGAGTCTATGAGGATATGGCTAGCTTTTCAGCCTTTTGGGGACCCTTTGACCAGAAAAAAAGTTCAAATGGTCCGATATGGACTACTGTCTGGCGGACTTGACTTTGACTTTTTGACTTTTAACATCAGAAAGAGTCTTATAAGGATACGGCTAGCTTATCAGCCTTTTGGGGACCCTTTGAACAGAAAAAAAGTTCAAAGGGTCCGATATGGACTACTGTCTGGCGGACTTGACTTTGACTTTTTGACGTTTAACATCAGAAATAGTCTTATAAGGAGACGGCTAGCTTTTCATTCTTTTGGGGACCCTTTGACCAGAAAAAAAGTTCAAAGGGCCCAAAATGTCAGGCAGACTACTGTCTGGCGTACTTATCAGTAAGAGCCAGTCTATAAGGATATTTAGCTTTTAAACCTCTTGGGGACCCTTTGACCAGAAAAAAGTTGAAAGGGTCCGATATGGAATACTCTGTGGCGGACTTAACTTTGCCTTTTAACATAAGAAAGAGTCTTATAAGGATATGGCTAGCTTTTCAGCCTTTTGGGGACCCTTTGACCAGAAAAAAAGTTCAAAGGGTCCGATATGGACTTTGGCGGACTTGACTTTGACTTTTTGACTTTTAACATCAGAAAGAGTCTATGAGGATATGGCTAGCTTTTCAGCCTTTTGCGGACTCTCTGACCAGAAAAAAAGTTCAAAGGGTCCGATATGGACTATTGTCTCGCGGACTTGACTTTGACTTTTTGACTTTTAACATCAGAAAGAGTCTTATAAGGATATGTCTATTTTTTCAGCCTTTTGGGGACCCTTTGACCAGAAAAAAAGTTCAAAGGGTCCGATATGGACTACTGTCTGGCGGACTTGACTTTGACTTTTTGACTTTTAACATCAGAAATAGTATTATAAGGATACGGCTAGCTTTTCATTCTTTTGGGGACCCTTTGACCAGAAAAAAAGTTCATAGGATCTGATATGGACTACTGTCTGGCGGATTTGACTTTGATTTTTTGACTTTTAACATCAGAAAGAGTCTATGAGGATATAACTAGCTTGCCAGCATTTTGAGGAACCTTTGACCCGAAAAAAGTTAAAAGGGTCCGATATGGACTACTCTTTGACGGACTTGACTTTGACTTTTAACATCAGAAAGAGTTTTATAAGGATATGGCTATATTTTCAGCCTTTTGGGGACCCTATGACCAGAAAAAAAGTTCATAGGGTCCGATATGGACTACTGTCTGGCGGACTTGACTTTGACCTTTTGACTTTTAACATCAGAAAGAGTCTTTGAGGATATGGCTAGCTTTTCAGCCTTTTGGGGACCCTTTGACCAGAAAAAAAGTTTAAAGGGTCCGATATGGACTTTGGCGGACTTGACTTTGACTTTTTGACTTTTAACATCAGAAAGAGTCTATGAGGATATGGCTAGCTTTTCAGCCTTTTGCGGACCCTCTTACCAGAAAAAAAGTTCAAAGGGTCCGATATGGACTATTGTCTCGCGGACTTGACTTTGACTTTTTGACTTTTAACATCAGAAAGAGTCTTATAAGGATATGTCTATTTTTTCAGCCTTTTGGGGACCCTTTGACCAGAAAAAAAGTTCAAAGGGTCCGATATGGACTACTGTCTGGCGGACTTGACTTTGACTTTTTGACTTTTAACATCAGAAATAGTATTATAAGGATACGGCTAGCTTTTCATTCTTTTGGGGACCCTTTGACCAGAAAAAAAGTTCATAGGATCTGATATGGACTACTGTCTGGCGGATTTGACTTTGATTTTTTTACTTTTAACATCAGAAAGAGTCTATGAGGATATAACTAGCTTGCCAGCATTTTGAGGAACCTTTGACCCGAAAAAAGTTAAAAGGGTCCGATATGGACTACTGTTTGACGGACTTGACTTTGACTTTTAACATCAGAAAGAGTTTTATAAGGATATGGCTATATTTTCAGCCTTTTGGGGACCCTATGACCAGAAAAAAAGTTGATAGGGTCCGATATGGACTACTGTCTGGCGGACTTGACTTTGACTTTTTGACTTTTAACATCAGAAAGAGTCTTTGAGGATATGGCCAGCTTTTCAGCCTTTTGGGGACCCTTTGACCAGAAAAAAAGTTCAAAGGGTCCGATATGGACTACTGTCTGGCGGACTTGACTTTGACTTTTTGACTTTTAACATCAGAAATAGTATTATAAGGATATGGCTATTTTTTCAGCCTTTTGGGGACCCTTTGACCAGAAAAAAAGTTCAAAGGGTCCGATATGGATTACTGTCTGGCGGACTTGACTTTGACTTTTTGACTTTTAACATCAGAAAGAGTCTTATAAAGATACAGCTAGTTTTTCAGCCTTTTGGGGACCCTTTGACCAGAAAAAAAGTTCAAAGGGTCGGATATAGACTACTGTCTGGCGGACTTGACTTTGACTTTTTGACTTTTAACATAAGAAAGAGTCTTATAAGGATATGGCTATTTTTTCAGCATTTTGGGGACCCTTTGACCAGAAAAAAAGTTCAAAGGGTCCGATATGGACTATTGTCTGGCGGACTGACTTTGACTTTTTGACTTTTAACATAAGAAAGAGTCTTATAAGGATATGGCTAGCTTTTCAGCCTTTTGGGGACCCTTTGACCAGAAAAATAGTTCAAATTGTCCGATATGGACTATTGTCTGGCGGACTGACTTTGCCTTTTAACATCAGAAAGAGTCTATGAGGATATGGCTAGCTTTTCAGCCTTTTGGGGACCCTTTGACCTGAAAAAAAGTTCAAATGGTCCGATTTGGACTACTGTCTGGCGGTCTTGACTTTGACTTTTTGACTTTTAACATCAGAAAGAGTCTTATAAGGATACGGCTAGCTTTTCATTCTTTTGGGGACCCTTTGACCAGAAAAAAAGTTCTAAGGATCCGATATGGACTCCTGTCTGGCGGATTTGACTTTGACTTTTTGACTTTTAACATCAAAAAGAGTCTAGGAGGATATGACTAGCTTTACAGCCTTTTGAGGAATCTTTGACCAAAAAAAAAGTTAAAAGGGTCCGATATGGACTACTGTCTGGCGGACTTGAGTTTGACTTTTTGACTTTTAACATCAGAAAGAGTCTATGAGGATATGGCTAGCTTTTCAGCCTTTTGCGGACCCTCTGACCAGTAAAAAAGTTCAAAGGGTACGATATGGAATACTGTGTGGCGGATTTGACTTTGAATTTTTGACTTTTAACATCAGAAAGAGTCTATGAGAATATGGCTAGCTTTTCAGCCTTTTGGGGACCCTTTGACCAGAAAAAAAGTTCAAAGGGTCCGATATGGACTACTGTCTGGCGGACTTAACTTTGACTTTTAACATAAGAAAGACTCTTATAAGGATATGGCTAGCTTTTCAGCCTTTTGGGGACCCCTTGACCATAAAAAAATTCAAAGGGTCCGATATGGACTATTGTCTGGCGGACTTGACCTTGACTTTTTGACTTTTAACATCAGAAAGAGTCTTAAAAAGATATGGCTATTTTTTCAGCCTTTTGGGGACCCTTTGACCAGAAAAAAAGTTCATAGGGTCCGATATGGACTACTGTCTGGCGGACTTGACTTTGACTTTTTGACTTTTAACATCAGAAAGGGTCTTATAAAGATACGGCTAGTTTTTCAGCCTTTTGGCGACCCTTTGACCGGAAAAAAAGTTCAAAGGGTCGGATATAGACTATGTCTGGCAGACTTAACTTTGACATTTAACATAAGAAAGAGTCTTATAAGGATATGGCTAGCTTTTCAGCCTTTTAGGGACCCTTTGACCTGAAAAAAAGTTCAAATGGTCCGATTTGGACTACTGTCTGGCGGTCTTGACTTTGACTTTTTGACTTTTAACATCAGAAAGAGTCTTATAAGGATACGGCTAGCTTTTCATTCTTTTGGGGACCCTTTGACCAGAAAAAAAGTTCTAAGGATCCGATATGGACTCCTGTCTGGCGGATTTGACTTTGACTTTTTGACTTTTAACATCAAAAAGAGTCTAGGAGGATATGACTAGCTTTACAGCCTTTTGAGGAATCTTTGACCAAAAAAAAAGTTAAAAGGGTCCGATATGGACTACTGTCTGGCGGACTTGAGTTTGACTTTTTGACTTTTAACATCAGAAAGAGTCTATGAGGATATGGCTAGCTTTTCAGCCTTTTGCGGACCCTCTGACCAGTAAAAAAGTTCAAAGGGTACGATATGGAATACTGTGTGGCGGATTTGACTTTGACTTTTTGACTTTTAACATCAGAAAGAGTCTATGAGAATATGGCTAGCTTTTCAGCCTTTTGGGGACCCTTTGACCAGAAAAAAAGTTCAAAGGGTCCGATATGGACTACTGTCTGGCGGACTTAACTTTGACTTTTAACATAAGAAAGAGTCTTATAGGATATGGCTAGCTTTTCAGCCTTTTGGGGACCCCTTGACCATAAAAAAATACAAAGGGTCCGATATGGACTATTGTCTGGCGGACTTGACTTTGACTTTTTGACTTTTAACATCAGAAAGAGTCTTAAAAAGATATGGCTATTTTTTCAGCCTTTTGGGGACCCTTTGACCAGAAAAAAAGTTCATAGGGTCCGATATGGACTACTGTCTGGCGGACTTGACTTTGTCTTTTTGACTTTTAACATCAGAAAGGGTCTTATAAAGATACGGCTAGTTTTTCAGCCTTTTGGCGACCCTTTGACCGGAAAAAAAGTTCAAAGGGTCGGATATAGACTATGTCTGGCAGACTTAACTTTGACATTTAACATAAGAAAGAGTCTTATAAGGATATGGCTAGCTTTTCAGCCTTTTAGGGACCCTTTGACCAGAAAAAAAGTTCAAAGGGTCCGATATGGACTATTGTCTGGCGGACTTGACTTTGACTTTTCGACTTTTAACATCAGAAAGAGTCTTTTAAGGATATGGCTATTTTTTCAGCCTTTTGGGGACCCTTTGACCAGAAAAAAAGTTCAAAGGGTCCGATATGGAATACTGTCTGGCAGACTTGACTTTGACTTTTTGACTTTTAACATAAGAAAGAGTCTTATAAGGATATGGCTAGCTTTTCAGCCTTTTGGGGACCCTTTGAACAGAAAAAAAGTTCAAAGGGTCCGATATGGACTACTGTCTGGCGGACTTGACTTTGACTTTTTGACCTTTAACATCAGAAATAGTCTTATAAGGATATGGCTAGCTTTTCATTCTTTTGGGGACCCTTTGACCAGAAAAAAAGTTCTAAGGATCCGATATGGACTCCTGTCTGGCGGATTTGACTTTGACTTTTTGACTTTTATCATCAGAAAGAGTCTATGAGGATATGGTTAGCTTTTCAGCCTTTTGGGGACCCTTTGACCAGAAAAAAAGTTCAAAGGGTCCGAAATGGACTATTGTCTGGCGGACTGACTTTGACTTTTTCACTTTTAACATAAGAAAGAGTCTTATAAGGATATGGATAGCTTTTCAGCCTTTAGGGGATCCTTTGACAAGAAAAAATTGTTCAAAGGGTCCGATATGGACTATTGTCTGGCGGACTGACTTTGCCATTTAACATCAGAAAGAGACTATGAGGATATGGCTAGCTTTTCAGCCTTTTGGGGACCCTTTGACCAGAAAAAAAGTTCAAATGGTCCAATATGGACTACTGTCTGGCGGTCTTGACTTTGACTTTTTGACTTTTAACATCAGAAAGAGTCTATGAGGATATGGCTAGCTTTTCAGCCTTTTGGGGACCCTTTGACCAGAAAAAAAGTTCAAAGGGTCCGATATGGACTGCAGTTTGACGGACTTGAGTTTGACTTTTAACATCAGAAAGAGTCTATAAGGAAATTGGTAGCTTTTCAGCCTTTTGGGTACCCTTTGATCAGAAAAAAAGTTCAAAAGGTCCGATATGGACTATTGTCTGGCGGACTGACTTTGACTTTTTGACTTTTAACATCAGAAAGAGTCTTATAAGGATATGGCTATTTTTTCAGCATTTTGGGGACCCTTTGACCAGAAAAAAAGTTCAAAGGGTCCGATATGGACTATTGTCTGGCGGACTGACTTTGACTTTTTGACTTTTAACATAAGAAAGAGTCTTATAAGGATATGGCTAGCTTTTCAGCCTTTTGGGGACCCTTTGACCAGAAAAATAGTTCAAAGGGTCCGATATGGACTATTGTCTGGTGGTCTTGACTTTGACTTTTTGACTTTTAACATCATAAAGAGTCTTATAAGGATACGGCTAGCTTTTCATTCTTTTGGGGACCCTTTGACCAGAAAAAAAGTTCTAAGGATCCGATATGGACTCCTGTCTGGCGGATTTGACTTTGACTTTTTGACTTTTAACATCATAAAGAGTCTTATAAGGATACGGCTAGCTTTTCATTCTTTTGGGGACCCTTTGACCAGAAAAAAAGTTCTAAGGATCCGATATGGACTCCTGTCTGGCGGATTTGACTTTGACTTTTTGACTTTTAACATCAGAAAGGGTCTTATAAAGATACGGCTAGTTTTTCAGCCTTTTGGCGACCCTTTGACCGGAAAAAAAGTTCAAAGGGTCGGATATGGACTATGTCTGGCAGACTTAACTTTGACATTTAACATAAGAAAGATTCTTATTAGGATATGGCTAGCTTTTCAGCCTTTTAGGGACCCTTTGACCAGAAAAAAAGTTCAAAGGGTCCGATATGGACTTTTGTCTGGCGGACTTGACTTTGACTTTTCGACTTTTAACATCAGAAAGAGTCTATATAGGATATGGCTATTTTTTCAGCCTTTTGGGGACCCTTTGACCAGAAAAAAAGTTCAAAGGGTCCGATATGGACTACTGTCTGGCAGACTTGACTTTGACTTTTTGACTTTTAACATTAGAAAGAGTCTTATAAGGATATGGCGAGCTTTTCAGCCTTTTGGGGACCCTTTGAACAGAAACAAAGTTCAAAGGGTCAGATATGGACTACTGTCTGGCGGACTTGAGTTTAACTTTTAACATCAGAAAGAGTCTATAAGAAAATGGCTAGCTTTTCAGCCTTTTGGGTACCCTTTGATCAGAAAAAAAGTTCAAAGGGTCCGATATGGACTATTGTCCGGCGGACTGACTTTGACTTTTTGACTTTTAACATCAGAAAGAGTCTTATAAGGATATGGCTATTTTTTCAGCATTTTGGGGACCCTTTGACCAGAAAAAAAGTTCAAAGGGTCCGATATGGACTATTGTATGGCGGACTGACTTTGACTTTTTGACTTTTAACAAGAAAGAGTCTTATAAGGATATGGCTAGCTTTTCAGCCTTTTGGGGACCCTTTGACAAGAAAATTAGTTCAAAGGGTCCGATATGGACTATTGTCTGGCGGACTGACTTTGACTTTTTGACTTTTAACATAAGAAAGAGTCTTATAAGGATATGGCTAGCTTTTCAGCCTTTTGGGGACCCTTTGACAAGAAAAAATAGTTCAAAGGGTCCGATATGGACTATTGTCTGGCGGACTGACTTTGCCTTTTAACATCAGAAAGAGTCTATGAGGATATGGCTAGCTTTTCAGCCTTTTGGGGACCCTTTGACCTGAAAAAAAGTTCAAATGGTCCGATTTGGACTACTGTCTGGCGGTCTTGACTTTGACTTTTTGACTTTTAACATCAGAAAGAGTCTTATAAGGATACGGCTAGCTTTTCATTCTTTTGGGGACCCTTTGACCAGAAAAAAAGTTCTAAGGATCCGATATGGACTCCTGTCTGGCGGATTTGACTTTGACTTTTTGACTTTTAACATCAAAAAGAGTCTAGGAGGATATGACTAGCTTTACAGCCTTTTGAGGAATCTTTGACCAAAAAAAAAGTTAAAAGGGTCCGATATGGACTACTGTCTGTCGGACTTGAGTTTGATTTTTTGACTTTTAACATCAGAAAGAGTCTATGAGGATATGGCTAGCTTTTCAGCCTTTTGGGGACCCTTTGACCTGAAAAAAAGTTCAAATGGTCCGATTTGGACTACTGTCTGGCGGTCTTGACTTTTACTTTTTGACTTTTAACATCAGAAAGAGTCTATGATGATATAGCTAGCTTTTCAGCCTTTTGGGGACCCTTTGACCAGAAAAAAAGTTCAAAGGGTCCGATATGGACTATTGTCTGGCGGACTTTACTTTGACTTTTTGACTTTTAACATCAGAAAGAGTCTTAAAAGGATACGGCTAGCTTTTCAGCCTTTTGGGGACCCTTTGACAAGAAAAAATAGTTCAAAGGGTCCGATATGGACTATTGTCTGGCGGACTGACTTTGCCTTTTAACATCAGAAAGAGTCTATGAGGATATGGCTAGCTTTTCAGCCTTTTGGGGACCCTTTGACCAGAAAAAAAGTTCAAATGGTCCGATTTGGACTACTGTCTGGCGGTCTTGACTTTGACTTTTTGACTTTTAACATCAGAAAGAGTCTATGAGGATATGGCTATTTTTTCAGCCTTTTGGGGACTCTTTGACCAGAAAAAAAGTTCAAAGGGTCCGATATGGACTACTGTTTGACGGACTTGAGTTTGACTTTTAACATCAGAAAGAGTCTATAAGAAAATGGCTAGCTTTTCAGCCTTTTGGGTAACCTTTGATCAGAAAAAAAGTTCAAAATTCACATCAGAAAGAGTCTATGATGATATAGCTAGCTTTTCAGCCTTTTGGGGACCCTTTGACCAGAAAAAAAGTTCAAAGGGTCCGATATGGACTATTGTCTGGCGGACTTGACTTTGACTTTTTGACTTTTAACATCAGAAAGAGTCTTATAAGGATACGGCTAGCTTTTCAGCCTTTTGGGGACCCTTTGAACAGAAAAAAAGTTCAAAGGGTCCGATATGGACTTCTGTCTGGCGGACTTGACTTTGACTTTTTGACTTTTAACATCGGAAATAGTCTTATAAGGATATGGCTAGCTTTTCATTCTGTTGGGGACCCTTTGACCAGAAAAAAAGTTCTAAGGATCCGATATGGACTCCTGTTTGGCGGATTTGACTTTGACTTTTTGACTTTTAACATCAGAAAGAGTCTTGGAGGATATGACTAGCTTTACAGCCTTTTGAGGAATCTTTGACCAAAAAAAAAGTTAAAAGGGTCCGATATGGACTACTGTCTGGCGGACTTGAGTTTGACTTTTTGACTTTTAACATCACAAAGAGTCTATGAGGATATGGCTAGCTTTTCAGCCTTTTACGGACCCTCTGACCAGAAAAAAAGTTCAAAGGGTACGATATGGAATTCTGTGTGGCGGATTTGACTTTGACTTTTTGACTTTTAACATCAGAAAGAGTCTATGAGAATATGGCTAGCTTTTCAGCCTTTTGGGGACCCTTTGACCAGAAAAAAAGTTCAAAGGGTCCGATATTGACTACTGTCTGGTGGACTTAACTTTGACTTTTAACATAAGAAAAAGAGTCTTATAAGGATATGGCAAGCTTTTCAGCCTTTTGGGGACCCTTTGACCAGAAAAAAAATTCATAGGGTCCGATATGGACTACTGTCTGGCGGACTTGACTTTGACTTTTCGACTTTTAACATTAGAAAGAGTCTTATTAGGATATGGCTATTTTTTCAGCCTTTTTTGGGACTCTTTGACCAGAAAAAAAGTTCAAAGGGTCCGATATGGACTACTGTCTGGCGGACTTGACTTTGACTTTTTGACTTTTAACATCAGAAAGAGTCTATGAGGATATGGCTAGCTTTTTATTCTTTTGGGGACCCTTTGACCAGAAAAAAAGTTTAAAAGGGTCCGTAATGGACTACTGTCTGGCGGACTTGACTTTGACTTTTTGACTTTTAACATCAGAAAGAGTCTTATAAAGATATGGCTAGTTTTTCAGCCTTTTGGGGACCCTTTGACCAGAAAAAAAGTTAAAAGGGTACAAAATGGAATACTGTCTGGTGGATTTGACTTTGACTTTTTGACTTTTAACATCAGAAAGAGTCTATGAGGATATGGCTAGCTTTTCAGCCTTTTGGGGACCCTTTGACCAGAAAAAAAGTTCAAAGGGTCCGATATGGACTACTGTCTGGCGGACTTAACTTTGAATTTTAACATAAGAAAGAGTCTTAAAAGGATATGGCTAGCTTTTCAGCCTTTTGGGGACCCTTTGACCAAAAAAAAAGTTCAAAGGGTACAATATGGAATACTGTCTGGCGGATTTGACTTTGACTTTTTGACTTTTAACATCAGAAAGAGTCTATGAGGATATGGCTAGCTTTTCAGCCTTTTGGGGACCCTTTGACCAGAGAAAAAGTTCAAAGGGTCCGATATGGACTACTGTCTGGCGGACTTAACTTTGAATTTTAACATAAGAAAGAGTCTTATAAGGATATGGCTAGCTTTTCAGCCTTTTGGGGACCCTTTGACCAGAAAAAAAGTTCAAAGGGTACAATATGGAATACTTTCTGGCGGATTTGACTTTGACTTTTTGACTTTTAACATCAGAAAGAGTCTATGAGGATATGGCTAGCTTTTCAGCCTTTTACAGACCCTCTGACCAGAAAAAAAGTTCAAAGGGTACGATATGGAATACTGTGTGACGGATTTGACTTTGACTTTTTGACTTTTAACATCAGAAAGAGTCTATGAGAATATGGCTAGCTTTTCAGCCTTTTGGGGACCCTTTGACCAGAAAAAAAGTTCAAAGGGTCCGATATGGACTACTGTCTGGTGGACTTAACTTTGACTTTTAACATAAGAAAGAGTGTTATAAGGATATGGCTAGCTTTTCAGCCTTTTGGGGACCCTTTGACCAGAAAAAAAATTCATAGGGTCCGATATGGACTACTGTCTGGCGGACTTGACTTTGACTTTTTGACTTTTAACATTAGAAAGGGTCTTATAAAGATAAGGCTAGTTTTTCAGCCTTTTGGCGACCCTTTGACCGGAAAAAAGTTCAAAGGGTCGGATATAGACTACTGTCTGGCGGACTTAACTTTGACATTTAACATAAGAAAGAGTCTTATAAGGATATGGCTAGCTTTTCAACCTTTTGGGGACCCTTTGACCAGAAAAAAATGTCAAAGGGTCCGATATGGACAATTGTCTGGCGGACTTGACTTTGACTTTTCGACTTTTAACATCAGAAAGAGTCTTATTAGGATATGGCTATTTTTTCAGCCTTTTGGGGACCCTTTGACCAGAAAAAAAGTTCAAAGGGTCCGATATGGACTACTGTCTGGCGGACTTGACTTTGACTTTTTGACTTTTAACATCAGAAAGAGTCTATGAGGATATGGCTAGCTTTTTAGCCTTTTGGGGACCCTTTGACCAGAAAAAAAGTTTAAAAGGGTCCGTAATGGACTACTGTCTGGCGGATTTGACTTTGACTTTTTGACTTTTAACATCAGAAAGAGTCTATGAGGATATGGCTAGCTTTTCAGCCTTTTGGGGACCCTTTGACCAGAGAAAAAGTTCAAAGGGTCCGATATGGACTACTGTCTGGCGGACTTAACTTTGACTTTTAACATAAGAAAGAGTCTTATAAGGATATGGCTAGCTTTTCAGCCTTTTGGGGACCCTTTGACCATAAAAAAATTCAAAGGGTCCGATATGGACTATTGTCTGGCGGACTTGACTTTGACTTTTTGACTTTTAACATCAGAAAGAGTCTTAAAAGGATATGGCTATTTTTTCAGCCTTTTGGGGCTACTGTCTGGCGGACTTGACTTTGACTTTTTGACTTTTAACATCAGAAATAGTCTTATAAGGATACGGCTAGCTTTTCATTCTTTTGGGGACCCTTTGACCAGAAAAAAAAGTTCTAAGGATCCGATACGGACTCCTGTCAGGCGGATTTGACTTTGACTTTTTGATTTTTAACGTAAGAAAGAGTCTAGGAGGATATGACTAGCTTTACAGCCTTTTGAGGAATCTTTGACCAGAAAAAAGTTAAAAGGTTCCGATATGGACTACTGTTTGATGGACTTGAGTTTGACTTTTAACATCAGAAAGAGTCTATAAGGAAATGGCTAGCTTTTCAGGCTTTTGGGGACCCTTTGACCAAAAAAAAAGTTAAAAGGGTCCGATATGGACTACTGTCTGGCGGACTTGAGTTTGACTTTTTGACTTTTAACATCAGAAAGAGTCTATGAGGATATGGCTAGCTTTTCAGCCTTTTGCGGACCCTCTGACCAGAAAAAAAGTTCAAAGGGTACGATATGGACTACTGTCTGGCGGACTTGACTTTGACTTTTTGACTTTTAACATTAGCAAGGGTCTTATAAAGATAAGGCTAGTTTTTCAGCCTTTTGGCGACCCTTTGACCGGAAAAAAGTTCAAAGGGTCGGATATAGACTACTGTCTGGCGGACTTGACTTTGACTTTTTGACTTTTAACATCAGAAAGAGTCTTATAAAGATATGGCTAGTTTTTCAGCCTTTTGGGGACCCTTTGACCAGAAAAAAAGTTAAAAGGGTACAATATAGAATAGTGTCTGGCGGATTTGACTTTGACTTTTTGACTTTTAACATCAGAAAGAGTCTATGAGGATATGGCTAGCTTTTCAGCCTTTTGGGGACCCTTTGATCAGAAAAAAAGTTCAAAGGGTCCGATATGGACTACTGTCTGGCGGACTTAACTTTGAATTTTAACATAAGAAAGAGTCTTATAAGGATATGGCTAGCTTGTCAGCCTTTTGGGGACCCTTTGACCAGAAAAAAAAAGTTCAAAGGGTACAATATGGAATACTTTCTGGCGGACTTGAGTTTGACTTTTTGACTTTTAACATCAGAAAGAGTCTATGAGGATATGGCTAGCTTTTCAGCCTTTTGCGGACCCTCTGACCAGAAAAAAAGTTCAAAGGGTACGATATGGACTACTGTCTGGCGGACTTGACTTTGACTTTTTGACTTTTAACATTAGAAAGGGTCTTATAAAGATAAGGCTAGTTTTTCAGCCTTTTGGCGACCCTTTGACCGGAAAAAAGTTCAAAGGGTCGGATATAGACTACTGTCTGGCGGACTTGACTTTAACTTTTTGACTTTTAACATCAGAAAGAGTCTTATAAAGATATGGCTAGTTTTTCAGCCTTTTGGGGACCCTTTGACCAGAAAAAAAGTTAAAAGGGTACAATATAGAATACTGTCTGGCGGATTTGACTTTGACTTTTTGACTTTTAACATCAGAAAGAGTCTATGAGGATATGGCTAGCTTTTCAGCCTTTTGGGGACCCTTTGATCAGAAAAAAAGTTCAAAGGGTCCGATATGGACTACTGTCTGGCGGACTTAACTTTGAATTTTAACATAAGAAAGAGTCTTATAAGGATATGGCTAGCTTTTCAGCCTTTTGGGGACCCTTTGACCAGAAAAAAAAAGTTCAAAGGGTACAATATGGAATACTTTCTGGCGGATTTGACTTTGGCTTTTTGACTTTTAACATCAGAAAGAGTTCATGAGGATATGGCTAGCTTTTCAGCCTTTTGGGGACCCTTTGACCAGAGAAAAAGTTCAAAGGGTCCGATATGGACTACTGTCTGGCGGACTTAACTTTGACTTTTAACATAAGAAAGAGTGTTATAAGGATATGGCTAGCTTTTCAGCCTTTTGGGGACCCTTTGACCAGAAAAAAAATTCATAGGGTCCGATATGGACTACTGTCTGGCGGACTTGACTTTGACTTTTTGACTTTTAACATTAGAAAGGGTCTTATAAAGATAAGGCTAGTTTTTCAGCCTTTTGGCGACCCTTTGACCGGAAAAAAGTTCAAAGGGTCGGATATAGACTACTGTCTGGCGGACTTAACTTTGACATTTAACATAAGAAAGAGTCTTATAAGGATATGGCTAGCTTTTCAACCTTTTGGGGACCCTTTGACCAGAAAAAAATGTCAAAGGGTCCGATATGGACAATTGTCTGGCGGACTTGACTTTGACTTTTCGACTTTTAACATCAGAAAGAGTCTTATTAGGATATGGCTATTTTTTCAGCCTTTTGGGGACCCTTTGACCAGAAAAAAAGTTCAAAGGGTCCGATATGGACTACTGTCTGGCGGACTTGACTTTGACTTTTTGACTTTTAACATCAGAAAGAGTCTATGAGGATATGGCTAGCTTTTTAGCCTTTTGGGGACCCTTTGACCAGAAAAAAAGTTTAAAAGGGTCCGTAATGGACTACTGTCTGGCGGATTTGACTTTGACTTTTTGACTTTTAACATCAGAAAGAGTCTATGAGGATATGGCTAGCTTTTCAGCCTTTTGGGGACCCTTTGACCAGAGAAAAAGTTCAAAGGGTCCGATATGGACTACTGTCTGGCGGACTTAACTTTGACTTTTAACATAAGAAAGAGTCTTATAAGGATATGGCATGCTTTTCAGCCTTTTGGGGACCCTTTGACCATAAAAAAATTCAAAGGGTCCGATATGGACTATTGTCTGGCGGACTTGACTTTGACTTTTTGACTTTTAACATCAGAAAGAGTCTTAAAAGGATATGGCTATTTTTTCAGCCTTTTGGGGCTACTGTCTGGCGGACTTGACTTTGACTTTTTGACTTTTAACATCAGAAATAGTCTTATAAGGATACGGCTAGCTTTTCATTCTTTTGGGGACCCTTTGACCAGAAAAAAAAGTTCTAAGGATCCGATACGGACTCCTGTCTGGCGGATTTGACTTTGACTTTTTGATTTTTAACGTAAGAAAGAGTCTAGGAGGATATGACTAGCTTTACAGCCTTTTGAGGAATCTTTGACCAGAAAAAAGTTAAAAGGTTCCGATATGGACTACTGTTTGATGGACTTGAGTTTGACTTTTAACATCAGAAAGAGTCTATAAGGAAATGGCTAGCTTTTCAGGCTTTTGGGGACCCTTTGACCAAAAAAAAAGTTAAAAGGGTCCGATATGGACTACTGTCTGGCGGACTTGAGTTTGACTTTTTGACTTTTAACATCAGAAAGAGTCTATGAGGATATGGCTAGCTTTTCAGCCTTTTGCGGACCCTCTGACCAGAAAAAAAGTTCAAAGGGTACGATATGGACTACTGTCTGGCGGACTTGACTTTGACTTTTTGACTTTTAACATTAGCAAGGGTCTTATAAAGATAAGGCTAGTTTTTCAGCCTTTTGGCGACCCTTTGACCGGAAAAAAGTTCAAAGGGTCGGATATAGACTACTGTCTGGCGGACTTGACTTTGACTTTTTGACTTTTAACATCAGAAAGAGTCTTATAAAGATATGGCTAGTTTTTCAGCCTTTTGGGGACCCTTTGACCAGAAAAAAAGTTAAAAGGGTACAATATAGAATAGTGTCTGGCGGATTTGACTTTGACTTTTTGACTTTTAACATCAGAAAGAGTCTATGAGGATATGGCTAGCTTTTCAGCCTTTTGGGGACCCTTTGATCAGAAAAAAAGTTCAAAGGGTCCGATATGGACTACTGTCTGGCGGACTTAACTTTGAATTTTAACATAAGAAAGAGTCTTATAAGGATATGGCTAGCTTTTCAGCCTTTTGGGGACCCTTTGACCAGAAAAAAAAAGTTCAAAGGGTACAATATGGAATACTTTCTGGCGGACTTGAGTTTGACTTTTTGACTTTTAACATCAGAAAGAGTCTATGAGGATATGGCTAGCTTTTCAGCCTTTTGCGGACCCTCTGACCAGAAAAAAAGTTCAAAGGGTACGATATGGACTACTGTCTGGCGGACTTGACTTTGACTTTTTGACTTTTAACATTAGAAAGGGTCTTATAAAGATAAGGCTAGTTTTTCAGCCTTTTGGCGACCCTTTGACCGGAAAAAAGTTCAAAGGGTCGGATATAGACTACTGTCTGGCGGACTTGACTTTAACTTTTTGACTTTTAACATCAGAAAGAGTCTTATAAAGATATGGCTAGTTTTTCAGCCTTTTGGGGACCCTTTGACCAGAAAAAAAGTTAAAAGGGTACAATATAGAATACTGTCTGGCGGATTTGACTTTGACTTTTTGACTTTTAACATCAGAAAGAGTCTATGAGGATATGGCTAGCTTTTCAGGCTTTTGGGGACCCTTTGATCAGAAAAAAAGTTCAAAGGGTCCGATATGGACTACTGTCTGGCGGACTTAACTTTGAATTTTAACATAAGAAAGAGTCTTATAAGGATATGGCTAGCTTTTCAGCCTTTTGGGGACCCTTTGACCAGAAAAAAAAAGTTCAAAGGGTACAATATGGAATACTTTCTGGCGGATTTGACTTTGACTTTTTGACTTTTAACATCAGAAAGAGTTTATGAGGATATGGCTAGCTTTTCAGCCTTTTGGGGACCCTTTGACCAGAGAAAAAGTTCAAAGGGTCCGATATGGACTACTGTCTGGCGGACTTAACTTTGACTTTTAACATAAGAAAGAGTCTTATAAGGATATGGCTAGCTTTTCAGCCTTTTGGGGACCCTTTGACCATAAAAAAATCAAAGGGTCCGATATGGACTATTGTCTGGCGGATTTGACTTTGACTTTTTGATTTTTAACGTAAGAAAGAGTCTAGGAGGATATGACTAGCTTTACAGCCTTTTGAGGAATCTTTGACCAGAAAAAAGTTAAAAGGGTACGATATGGACTACTGTTTGATGGACTTGAGTTTGACTTTTAACATCAGAAAGAGTCTATAAGGAAATGGCTAGCTTTTCAGGCTTTTGGGGACCCTTTGACCAGAAAAAAAGTTCAAAGGGTCCGATATGGACTACTCTCTGGCGGACTTGACTCTGACTTTCTGACTTTTTACATCAGAAAGAGTCTTATAAAGATACGGCTAGTTTTTTAGCCTTTTGGGGACTCTTTGACCAGAAAAAAAGTTCAAAGGGTCGGATATAGACTACTGTCTGGTTGACTTAACTTTGACTTTTAACATAAGAAAGAGTCTTAAAAGGATATGGCTAGCTTTTCAGCCTTTTGGGGTCCCTTTGACCAGAAAAAAAGTTCAAAGGGTCCGATATGGACTACTGTCTGGCGGTCTTGACTTTGACTTTTTGACTTTTAACATCAGAAAGAGTCTATGATGATATAGCTAGCTTTTCAGCCTTTTGGGGACCCTTTGACCAGAAATAAAGTTCAAAGGGTCCGATATGGACTATTGTCTGGTGGGCTTGACTTTGACTTTTTGACTTTTAACATCAGAAAGAGTCTTATAAGGATACGGCTAGCTTTTCAGCCTTTTGGGGACCCTTTGAACAGAAAAAAAGTTCAAAGGGTCCGATATGGACTACTGTCTGGCGGACTTGACTTTGACTTTTTGACTTTTAACATCACAAATAGTCTTATAAGGATATGGCTAGCTTTTCATTCTTTTGGGGACCCTTTGACCAGAAAAAAAGTTCTAAGGATCCGATATGCACTCCTGTCTGGCGGATTTGTCTTTGACTTTTTGACTTTTAACATCAGAAAGAGTCTAGGAATATATGACTAGCTTTACAGCCTTTTGAGGAATCTTTGACCAAAAAAAAGTTAAAAGGGTCCGATACGGAATACTGTCTGGCGGACTTGAGTTTGACTTTTTGACTTTTAACATCACAAAGAGTCTATGAGGATATGGCTAGCTTTTCAGCATTTTTGCGGACCCTCTGACCAGAAAAAAAGTTCAAAGGGTACGATATGGAATACTGTGTGGCGGATTTGACTTTGACTTTTTGACTTTTAACATCAGAAAGAGTCTATGAGAATATGGCTAGCTTTTCAGCCTTTTGGGGACCCTTTGACCAGAAAAAAAGTTCAAAGGGTCCGATATGGACTACTGTCTGGCGGACTTAACTTTGACTTTTAACATAAGAAAGAGTCTTATAAGTATATGGCTAGCTTTTCGGCCTTTTGGGGCCCCTTTGACCATAAAAAAAGTTCAAAGGGTCCGATATGGACTATTGTCTGGCGGATTTGACTTTGACTTTTTGACTTTTTACATCAGAAAGAGTCTTAAAAGGATATGGCTATTTTTTCAGCCTTTTGGGGACCCTTTGACCAGAAAAAAAGTTCATAGGGTCCGATATGTACTACTGTCTGGCGGACTTGACTTTGACTTTTTGACTTTTAACTTCAGAAAGGGTCTTATAAAGATACGGCTAGTTTTTCAGCCTTTTGGCGACCCTTTGACCAGAAAAAAAGTTCAAAGGGTCCGATATGGACTACTGTCTGGCGGACTTGACTTTGACTTTTTGACTTTTAACATCAGAAAGAGTCTTATAAAGATATGGCTAGTTTTTCAGCCTTTTGGGGACCCTTTGACCAGAAAAAAAGTTAAAAGGGTACAATATGGAATACTGTCTGGCGGACATAACATCAGAAAGAGCCAGTCTGTAAGGATATTTAGCTTTTAAACCTCTTGGGGACCCTTCGACTAGAAGAAACGTTCAAAGGGTCCGATTTGGACAACTGTCTGGTGGACTTGACTTTGACTTTTGACATTTAACATCAGAAAGAGTCTTTGAGGATATAGCTAGCTTTTCAGCCTTTTGGGGACCCTTTGACCAGAAATAAAAGTTCAAAGGGTCCGAAATGGACTACTGTCTGGCGGAGTTAACATCAGAAAGAGCCAGTCTTTAAGGATATTTAGCTTTTAAACCTCTTGGGGACCCTTTGACCAGAAAAAAAGTTCAAAGGGTGGACTTGTTGGTTCTTTATGGACTACTCTGTGGGGGACTTGACTTTGACTTTTTGACTTTTAACATCAGAAAGAGTCTTTTGAGGATATAGCTATCTTTTTAGCCTTTTGGGGACCCTTTGAACAGAAAAAAAGTTAAAAGGGTCCGATATGGACTACTGTCTGGCTGACTTGACTTTTACTTTTTGACTTTTAACATCAGAAAGAGTCTTATAAGGATATGGCTAACTTTTCAGTCTTTTAGGGACCCTTTGACCAGAACAAAGTTAAAAGGGTCCGATATTTACTACTCTCTGGCGGACCTAACAGAGTATATAAGGATATGTAGCTTTTCAGCCTTTTGGGGACCCTTCGACCAGAAAAAAAGTTCAAAAGGTCCAATATGGACTACTGTCTGGTTTATTTTAAGATATTATTCACACTCGTTTTTTCATTTAATGTTCGTCCACCTGGAACATTTATTTTTATTATTTTATTAGCATTATTCTGTGCAATTTAACAGCACATTGCTTTGCAATCTCTTCAATGCAAATCGGAATAAGTTTTATATATTATGGGATTTCAATGCGAAAGCACATGTGTTATTTTATGTATTTTCTTTTCATTGCACAGAGGATGAAGACTTTGTATACAATGAAATTAAACTATATGAATGTTACCCTTTCGGAATGGAGCATTACGGAATGAATTAGGTCTTGGGTGCATTGCAATGCAAAAAAGGGCATATTGAATGCATAATTCTTATATGTTATTCTTCAATGCACAACGCTTTATCGTATGTGCAATGCAATGCAACAGCAGACTGCATTGCAATCTCTTCAATGCACTACAGAACGAGTTAGTTCTTGAATGCATTGCAATGCAATAATGTGCACATTGCTTATAAGTTCAATGCACAACGCTTGGATCGTATGTGCAATGCAACAACAGCAGATTGCAGTGGACAAATCTTTTATGCACTACGGAATGAGTTAGTTCTTGAATCCATTGCAATGCAATAATGTGCATAGTGCTCTAAGTTCAATGCACAACGCTTGATCGTATGTGCAAAATGCAATGCAACAGTAAATTGCATTGGACATCTCTTAATGCACTACGGAATGAGTTAGTTCTTAATTCATTGCAATGCAAAAAAGTGCATATTGCTTATATGTTATCCTTAATATACAACGCTTGATCGTATGTGCAATGCAATGCAATAGCAGCTTGCATTGCAATCTCTTCAATGCACTACAGAATGAGTTAGTTCTTGAATTCATTGCAATACAAAAAAGTGCATATTGCTGATATGTTATCCTTAATGCACAACGCTTGATCGTATGTGCAATGCAATGCAACAGCAGACTGCATTGCAATCTCTTCAATGCACTACAGAACGAGTTAGTTCTTGAATTCATTGCAATTCAAAAAAAGTGCATATTGCTCATTCTTCAATGCACAACGCTTGATCGTATGTGCAATGCAATGCAACAGCAGATTGTATTGCAATCTCTTCAATGCACTACGTTAGTTCCTGAATCCAAAAGGAGTTTCTAAGCGTTAGTTTTTTCATCGCACAAAGGAATAGGTTAGTCCTTTTATGCAATGGAATGAAACAACAAAAATTTATTAAAACAGCAGATTGTATTGCCCATCTCTTTAATGCATTACAAAATTAGTTAGTTCTTGAATGCATTGCAATGCAAAAAAGTGCATATTCTTTATTTGTTCATCTTCAATGCACAATGCTTGATCTTATATGCAATGCAATGCAACAGCAGATTGCATTGCAATCTCTTCAATGCACTACAGAATGAGTTAGTTCTTGAATTCATTGCAATACAAAAAAGTGCATATTGCTGATATGTTATCCTTAATCCACAACGTTTGATCGTATGTGCAATGCAATGCAACAGCAGACTGCATTGCAATCTCTTCAATGCACTACAGAATGAGTTAGTTCTTGAATTCATTGCAATACAAAAAAGTGCATATTGCTGATATGTTATCCTTAATGCACAACGCTTGATCGCATGTGCAATGCAATGCAACAGCAGACTGCATTGCAATCTCTTCAATGCACTACAGAACGAGTTAGTTCTTGAATTCATTGCAACGCAAAAAAAGTGCATATTGCTTATAGGTTATTCTTCAATGCACAACGCTTGATCGTATGTGCAATGCAATGGAACAGCAGATTGTATTGCAATCTCTTCAATGCACTACGTTAGTTCCTGAATCCAAAATGAGTTTCTAAGCGTTAGTTTTTTCATTGCACAAAGGAATAGGTTAGTCCTTTTATGCAATGGAATGAAACAACAAAAAATTATTAAAACAGCAGATTGTATTGCCCATCTCTTTAATGCATTACAAAATGAGTTAGTTCTTGAATGCATTGCAATGCAACAAAGTGCATATTCTTTATTTGTTAATCTTCAATGCACAATGCTTGATCGTATATGCAATGCAGTGCAACAGCAGATTGCATTGCACATCTCTTCAATCCACTATACGGAATGAGTTAGTTCTTGAAAGCATTGCAATGCAAAAAAGTGAATATTGCTTATATGTTATTATTCACTGCTCAACGTTTGATCATATGTGCAATACAATGCAACAGCAGATTGCAATACAGATTGCATTGCACAGTTCTAGAATTCATTGCAAAACAAAAAAGTGCATACTGCTTATATGTTATTCTTCACTGAACAACGCTTTACAATGCAATGCGACAGCGGATTGCATTGCAATCTCTTCAATGCACTTCGAAATGAGTTAGTTCTTGAATGCATTGCAATGCAACAATGTGCCTATTGCTTATAAGTTCAATGCACAACGCTTGATAGTATGTACAATGGAATGCAACAGCAGATTGCATTGCAATCTCTTCAATACACTACGGAATGAGTTAGTTCTCGAATGCACTGTAATGCAATGTGCATATTGCTTATAAGTTCAATGCACAACGCTTGGATCGTATGTGCAATGCAATGCAACAGTAGATTGCGTTGCACATCTCTTAATGAACTACGGAATGAGTTATTTCTTGAATGCATTGCAATACATCATTTGCATATTGCGTATCCTTAATGCACAACCCTTGATCGTGTGTGTAATGCAATGCAACAGCAGATTGCATTGCAATCTCTTCAATGCACTACGGAATGAATTAGTTCTTGAATTCATTGGAATGAAACAAAAAGTGCATATTGCTTATAGGTTATTCTTCAATGCACAACGCTTGATCGAAAGTGCATTGCAATAATGCAACAGCAGATTGCATTGGACAAATCTTCAATGCACTACGAAGTGAGTTAGTTCTTGAATGCACTGCAATGCAATAATGTGCATATTGCTTATGAGTTCAATGCACAACGCTTGATCGTATGTACAATGCAATGCAACAGCAGATTGCATTGCAATCTCTTCAATACACTACGGAATGAGTTAGTTCTTGAATGCATTGCAATGCAATAATGTGCATATTGCTTATATGTTATCCTTAATGCACAACGCTTGATCGTGTGTGCAATGCAATGCAACAGAAGATTGCGTTGCACATCTCTTAATGCACTACGGAATGAGTTAGTTCTTGAATGCATTGCAATACAATCATTTGCATATTGCTTATATGTTATCCTTAATGCACAACGCTTGATCATGTGTGCAATGCAATGCAACAGCAGATTGCATTGCAATCTCTTCAATGCACTGCGGAATGAGTTAGTTCTTGAATTCATTGGAATGCAACAAAAAGTGCATATTGATTATAGGTTACTCTTCAATGCACAACGCTTGATCGAAAGTGCAATGCAATGCAACAGCAGATTGCATTTGACAAATCTTTTATGCACTACGGAATGAGTTAGTTCTTGAATCCATTGCAATGCAATAATGTGCATAGTGCTTTAAGTTCAATGCACAACGCTTGATCGTATTTGCAAGATGCAATGCAACAGTAAATTGCATTGGACCTCTCTAAATGCACTACGGAATGAGTTAGTTCTTGAATGCATTGCAGTGCAATAATTTGCATATTGCTTATATTTTATCCTTAACGCACAAAGCTTGATCGTATATGCAATGCAATGCAATAGCAGATTGCATTGCAATCTCTTCAATGCACTACGAAATGAGTTAGTTCTTGAATTCATTGCAATGCAAAAAAAGTGCATATTGCTTATATGTTATCCTTAATGCACAACGCTTGATCGTATGTGCAATGCCATGCAACAGCAGATTGCATTGTAATCTCTTCAATGCACTACGAAATAAGTTAGTTCTTGAATTCATTGCAAAACAAAAAAGTGCATATTGCTTATATGTTATTCTTCACTGAACAATGCTTTACAATGCAATGCAACAGCGGATTGCATTGCAATCTCTTCAATGCACTTCGAAATGAGTTAGTTCTTTAATGCATTGCAATACAAAAAAGTGCATATTGCTGATATGTTATCCTTAATGCACAACGCTTGATCGTATGTGCAATGCAATGCAACCGCAGACTGCATTGCAATCTCTTCAATGCACTACAGAACGAGTTAGTTCTTGAATTCATTGCAATGCAAAAAAAGTGCATATTGCTTATAGGTTATTCTTCAATGCACAACGCTTGATCGTATGTGCAATGCAATGCAACAGCAGATTGTATTGCAATCTCTTCAATGCACTACGTTAGTTCCTGAATCCAAAATGAGTTTCTAAGCGTTAGTTTTTTCATCGCACAAAGGAATAGGTTAGTCATTTTATGCAATGGAATGAAACAACAAAAATTTATTAAAACAGCAGATTGTATTGCCCATCTCTTTAATGCATTACAAAATGAGTTAGTTCTTGAATGCATTGCAATGCAACAAAGTGCATATTCTTTATTTGTTAATCTTCAATGCACAATGCTTGATCGTATATGCAATGCAATGCAACAGCAGATTGCATTGCACATCTCTTCAATCCACTATACGGAATGAGTTAGTTCTTGAAAGCATTGCAATGCAAAAAAGTGAATATTGCTTATATGTTATTATTCACTGCTCAACGTTTTATCATATGCGCAATGCAATGCAACAGCAGATTGCAATACAGATTGCATTGCTCAGTTCTAGAATTCATTGCAAAACAAAAAAGTGCATACTGCTTATATGTTATTCTTCACTGAACAACGCTTTACAATACAATGCAACAGCGGATTGCATTGCAATCTCTTCAATGCACTTCGAAATTAGTTAGTTCTTGAATGCATTGCAATGCAATAATGTGCCTATTGCTTATAAGTTCAATGCACAACGCTTGATCGTATGTACAATGGAATGCAACAGCAGATTGCATTGCAATCTCTTCAATACACTATGGAATGAGTTAGTTCTCGAATGCACAACGCTTGGATCGTATATGCAATGCAATGCAACAGTAGATTGCGTTGCACATCTCTTAATGCACTACGGAATGAGTTATTTCTTGAATGCATTGCAATACAATCATTTGCATATTGTTAATGCACAACCCTTGATCGTGTGTGCAATGCAATGCAACAGCAGATTGCATTGCAATCTCTTCAATGCACTACGGAATGAATTAGTTCTTGAATTCATTGGAATGCAACAAAAAGTGCATATTGCTTATAGGTTATTCTTCAATGCACAACGCTTGATCGAAAGTGCATTGCAATAATGCAACAGCAGATTGCATTGGACAAATCTTCAATGCACTACGGAGTGAGTTAGTTCTTGAATGCACTGCAATGCAATATTGTGCATATTGCTTATAAGTTCAATGCACAACGCTTGATCGTATGTACAATGCAATGCAACAGCAGATTGCATTGCAATCTCTGCAATACACTACGGAATGAGTTAGTTCTTGAATGCATTGCAATGCAATAATGTGCATATTGCTTATAAGTTCAATGCACAACTCTTGGATCGTATGTGCAATGCAATGCAACAGTAGATTGCGTTGCACATCTCTTAATGCACTACGGAATGAGTTAGTTCTTGAATGCATTGCAATACAATCATTTGCATATTGCTTATATGTTATCCTTAATGCACAACGCTTGATCGTGTGTGCAATGCAATGCAACAGCAGATTGCATTGCAATCTCTTCAATGCACTACAGAATGAGGTAGTTCTTGAATGCATTGCAATAATGTGCATATTGCTTATAAGTTCAATGCACAAAGCTTGGATCGTATGTACAATTCAATGCAACAGTAGATTGCGTTGCACATCTCTTAATGCACTACGGAATGAGTTATTTCTTGAATGCATTGCAATTAAATAATTTGCATATTGCTTATCCTTAATGCACAACGCTTGATCATGTGTGCAATGCAATGCAACAGCAGATTGCATTGCAATCTCTTCAATGCACTGCGGAATGAGTTAGTTCTTGAATCCATTGCAATGCAATAATGTGCATAGTGCTTTAAGTTCAATGCACAACGCTTGATCGTATTTGCAAGATGCAATGCAACAGTAAATTGCATTGGACATCTCTAAATGCACTACGGAATGAGTTAGTTCTTGAATGCATTGCAGTGCAATAATTTGCATATTGCTTATATTTTATCCTTAACGCACAAAGCTTGATCGTATATGCAATGCAATGCAACAGCAGATTGCATTGCAATCTCTTCAATGCACTACGAAATGAGTTAGTTCTTGAATTCATTGCAATGCAAAAAAATTGCATATTGCTTATATGTTATCCTTAATGCACAACGCTTGATCGTAGTGCATTGCAATCTCTTCAATGCACTACGAAATGAGTTAGTTCTTGAATTCATTGCAATGCAAAAAAAGTGCATATTGCTTATATGTTATCCTTAATGCACAACGCTTGATCGTAGTGCATTGCAATCTCTTCAATGCACTACGAAATGAGTTAGTTCTTGAATTCATTGCAAAACAAAAAAGTGCATATTGCTTATATGTTATTCTTCACTGAACAATGCTTTACAATGCAATGCAACAGCGGATTGCATTGCAATCTCTTCAATGCACTTCGAAATGAGTTAGTTATTGAATACATTGCAATGCAACACAGTGCATATTACTTAATATTATCCTTCCATGCAAAATGCTTGTGCAATACAATACAACAGTGCGCTGCATTGCACATCTCTTCGTTGTACAAAGGAAAGAGTTAGTTATATAGCATGCAATGGACAGCTCTGTGATGTTTTCTCGCGAGTACACAAATTAATGAGCTTTATGCAATGCGAAAAACGATATGCTGTGAGTTGTCTTTTCAACAGCTAATGCAATGATTTCCCTTCAAAACAATGGGTGTTTTTTTCATTGCAAAATCAAGTTAGTTTTTTCATGCAATGAATGAAAAAACTAAAATGTTCTTAAAACAGCATTTCACATCTGTTTAATGCACTACAAAATGAGTTAGTTCTTGAATGCATATCAATGCAACAAAGTGCATACTGCTTATATGTTATTCCAAATGGTCCTCAAAACGTTTAAAAACTATATAAACTTATAGACTCCTGATGTTAAATCAGCCATACAGAGGTCCCTTTTTGACCTACTGAACATATTTCTGACAAAGAGTTCTTGAACAATACTAACTTTTCATATAGATTGACTTATGATCCTTCTCATGCTTCAGAGGCCATATAGAAATCCATATCTTACATATTGATCTTTTTTCTGCTAAAAGGGTCCTCAAAAGCTTTAAAAACTATATATCCTTAAAGACTCTTTCTGATGTTAAATATGTTTAAACAGAAATATGTTCAGTAGGTCAAAAAGGGAACTTTGTATGGCTATACAGAGGTCCCCTTTTGACCTACTGAACATATTTCTGGATAAAGAGTTCTTGAACAATACTTTTAATTCAGATTGACTTCTTATGATCCTTCTGGTGCTTCAGAGGCCATGTAGAAGTCCATATATTGAATGGATGTAGAAGTCCTGACCTTATAATCTTTTTTCTGTTTAAAGGGTCCTCAAAGTACAGCTTTATATCCTTATAGACTCTTTCTGATGTTAAGTCTGCCAGTTCGTCCATATCGAACCTTTTGAACTTTTTTCTGGTTAAAGGGTCCTCAAAAGGTTTAAAAGCTATATATCCTAATAGTCCATATTTTACCTAATGACCATATTTCTGTCCGGAGAGTACTCTTATTTAGCTTTTACACATTCTCATTGACTTATTCTGATGTTTCGGCGTCAGCCAGACAGTAGTCCATATCTGATCTATTGAACATATTTCTGGTCCTCAAAATGTTTTTTACTATATAAACTATAAACTATATTTGGCCCATTGAAAATATTTCTGGGCAAAGGGTCCCCGAAAGGAAATTTACTATATATTTTCATAGACTCTTTCTGATGTCACCTCAGTCAGATAGAAGTCCATATTTAACCTAATGAACCTGATTCTCGATATTAAACATTCTCTAAATACTTATTTACTCCTTCTGATGTTACCTCAGCCATACAGTAGTCTATATATGATCTATTGAGCTTCCGGCCGAAGGGACTTTGACTTTTTGACTTTTAACATTAGAAAGAGTCTATGTATGGCTAGCTTTTCAGCCTTTTGGGGAAACTTTGACCAGAAAAAAAGTTCAAAGGGTCCGAAATGGATTACTGTCTGGCAGACTTAACATAAGAAAGAGCCAGTCTGTAGGATATTTAGCTTTTAAACCTTTTGGGGACCCTTTGACTAGCAAAAAAGTTCAAAGGGTCCGATATGGACTACTGTCTGAGGGACTAACATAAGAAAGAGCCAGTCTGTAAGGATATTTAGCTTTTAAAACATTTGGGGACCTTTGACCAGAAAAAAAAGTTCAAAGGGTCCGAAATGGACTACTGTCTGGCGGACTTAACATTAGAAAGAGCCTGAAAAGCTAGGATATTTAGCTTTTAAACCTCTTGGGGACCCTTTGACCAGAAAAAAAGTTCAAAAGGTCCGATATGGACTACTGTCTGGCGGACTTGACTTTGATTTTTGACTTTTAACATCAGAAAGAGTCTATGAGGATATGGCTAGCTTTTCAGCCTTTTCGGGACCCTTTGACCAGAATTTTTTTTTTCAAAGGGTCCGAAATGGACTGCTGTCTGGCGGGCTTTACATCAGAAAGAGCTAGTCTGTAAGGATATTTAGCTTTTAAACCTCTTGGGGACCCTTTGACCAGAAAAAAAGTTCAAAGGGGTCCGATATGGTCTGCTGTCTGGTGGACTTGAGATTGACTTTTAACATCAGAAAGAGTCTATGAAGATATGGCTAGCTTTTCAGCCTTTTGGGGACCCTTTTACCAGAAAAAAAGTTCAAAGACTCCGATATGGACTACTGTCTGGCGGATTTGACTTTGACTTTTAACATCAGAAAGAGTCTATTAGGATACGGCTAGTTTTTCAGCGTTTTGGGGACCCTTTGACCAGAAAAAAAGTTCAAAGGGTCGGATATAGACTACTGCTTGGCGGACTTGACTTTTTGACTTTTAACATCAGAAAGAGTCTATGAGGACAGATATAGCTTTTCAGACTTTTGGGGACCCTTTGACCAGAAAAAAGTTAAAAGGGTCCGATATGGACTACTGTCTGGCGGACTTAACATCAGAAAGAGCCAGTCTGTTAGGATATTTAACTTTTAAACTTCTTGGGGACCCTTTGACCAGAAAAAAAGTTCAAAATGTCCGATATGGACTACTGTCTGGCGGACTTGACTTTGACTTTTTGACTTTTAACATCAAAAAGAGTCTATTAGGATATGGCTAGCTTTTCAGCCTTTTGGGGACCCTTTGACCAGAAAAAAGTTAAAAGGGTCCGATATGGACTACTGTCTGGCGGACTTAACATCAGAAAGAGCCAGTCTGTTAGGATATTTAACTTTTAAACTTCTTGGGGACCCTTTGACCAGAAAAAAAGTTCAAAATGTCCGATATGGACTACTGTCTGGCGGACTTGACTTTGACTTTTTGACTTTTAACATCAAAAAGAGTCTATTAGGATATGGCTAGCTTTTCAGCCTTTTGGGGACCCTTTGACCAGAAAAAGTTCAAAGGGTCTGTTATGGAATACAGTCTGGCAGATTTAACATCAGAAATAGTCAGTCTTTAATGCTATTTAGTTTTTAAACCTTTTGGGGACCCTTTGACCAGAAAAAAAGTTCAAAGGGTCCGATATGGACTACTGTCTGGCGGACTTGACTTTGACTTTTTGACTTTTAAAATCAGAAAGAGTCTATGAGGATATGGCAAGCTTTTCAGCCTTTTGGGGACCATTTGACGAGAAAAAAAGTTCAAAGGGTCCGATATGGACTACTGTCTGGCGGACTTGACTTTGACTTTTTGACTTTTAAAATCAGAAAGAGTCTATGAGGATATGGCTAGCTTTTCAGCCTTTTGGGGACCCTTTGACCAGAAAAAAAGTTCAAAGGGTCCGATATGGCCTACTGTCTGGCGGACTTAACATCAGAAAGAGCCAGTCTGTAAGGATATGTAGCTTTTAAACCTCTTGGGGACCCTTTGACCAGAAAAAAAGTTCAAAAAGTCTGATATAGACTACTGTTTGGAGGACTTGACTTTGACTTTTTGACTTTTAACATAAGAAAGAGTCTATAAGGATATGGCTAGCTGTTCAGCCTTTTGGGGACCCTTTGACCAGAAAAAAAAAATTCAAAGGGTCCGATGTGGACTACTGTCTGGCGGACTTGACTTTTTGACTTTTAAAATTAGAAATAGTCTATGAGGATATAGCTAGCTTTTCAGCCTTTTGGGGACCCTTTGAACAGAAAAAAAAGTTCAAAGGGTCCGAAATGGACTACTGTCTGACGACTTAACATCAGAAAGAGCCAGTCTGTAAGGATATGTAGCTTTAAACCTCTTGGGGACCCTTTGACCAGAAAAAAAGTTCAAAAAGTCCGATATAGACTACTGTCTGGAGGACTTGACTTTGACTTTTTGACTTTTAACATCAGAAAGAGTCTATAAGGATATGGCTAGCTGTTCAGCCTTTTGGGGACCCTTTGACCAGAAAAAAAGTTCAAAGGGTCCGATATGGAATACAGTCTGTCGGATTTAACATCAGAAAGAATCAGTCTTTAATGATATTTAGCTTTTAAACCACTTGGGGACCCTTTGACCAGAAAAAAAGTTCAAAGGGTCCGATATGGACTACTTTCTGGCGGACTTGACTTTGATTTTTTGACTTTTAAAATCAGAAAGAGTCTATTAGGATATGGCTAGCTTTTCAGCCTTTTGGGGACCCTTTGACCAGAAGAAAAAATTTCAAAGGATCTGTTATGGAATACAGTCTGGCGGATTTAACATCAGAAAGAGTCAATCTTTAATGATATTTAACTTTTAAACCTTTTGGGGACCCTTTGACCAGAAAAAAAGTTCAAAGGGTCCGATATGGACTACTGTTTGGCGGACTTGATTTTGACTTTTTGACTTTTAAAATCAGAAAGAGTCTATGAGGATTATGGCAAGCTTTTCAGCCTTTTGGGGACCATTTGACCAGAAAAAAAGTTCAAAGGGGTCCGATATGGACTACTGTCTGGCGGACTTGATTTTGACTTTTTGACTTTTAAAATCAGAAAGAGTCTATGAGGATTATGGCAAGCTTTTCAGCCTTTTGGGGACCATTTGACCAGAAAAAAAGTTCAAAGGGGTCCGATATGGACTACTGTCTGGCGGACTTGACTTTGACTTTTTGACTTTTAAAATCAGAAAGAGTCTATGAGGATATGGCTAGCTTTCCAGCCTTTTGGGGACCCTTTGACCAGAAAATAAAGTTCAAAGGGTCCGATATGGACTACTGTCTGGCGGACTTAACATCAGAAAGAGCCAGTCTGTAAGGATATGTAGCTTTTAAACCTCTTGGGGACCCTTTGACCAGAAAAAAAGTTCAAAGGGTCCGATATGGACTACTGTCTGCCGGACTTGACTTTGACTTTTTGACTTTTACTATCAGAAAGAGTCTATGAGGATATGGCTAGCTTTTCAGCCTTTTTGGGGACCCTTTGACCAGTAAAAAAAATTCAAAGGGTCCGATATGGACTACTGTCTGGCGGACATGACTTTTTGACTTTTAACATCAGAAAGAGTCTATGAGGATATGGCTAGCTTTTCAGCCTTTTGGGACCCTTTGACCAGAAAAAAAAGTTCAAAGGGTCCGAAATGGACTACTGTCTGGCGGACTTAACATCAGAAAGAGCCAGTCTGTAAGGATATGTAGCTTTTAAACCTCTTGGGGACCCTTTGACCAGAAAAAAAGTTCAAAAAGTCCGATATAGACTACTGTCTGGAAGACTTGACTTTGACTTTTTGACTTTTAACATCAGAAAGAGTCTATAAGGATATGGCTAGCTGTTCAGCCTTTTGGGGACCCTTTGACCAGAAAAAAAGTTCAAAGGGTCCGATATGGACTACTGTCTGGCGGACTTAACTTTGACTTTTAACATAAGAAAGAGTCTTATAAGGATATGGCTAGCTTTTCAGCCTTTTGGGGACCCTTTGACCAGAAAAAAAGTTCAAAGGGTCCGATATGGACTTTTGTCTGGCGGACTTGACTTTGAATTTTTGACTTTTAACATCAGAAAGAGTCTATGAGGATATGGCTATTTTTTCAGCCTTTTGGGGAACCTTTGACTAGAAAAAAAGTTCAAAGGGTCCGATAAGTAGACCAAATATGGACTACTGTCTGGCGGACTTGACTTTGACTTTTTGACTTTTAACATCAGAAATAGTCTTATAAGGATACGGCTAGCTTTTCAGCCTTTTTGGGACCCTTTAACCAGAAAAAAAAGTTCAAAGGGTCGGATATGGACTACTGCTTGGCGTACTTGACTTTTTGACTTTTAACATCAGAAAGAGTCTATGAGGACAGATATAGCTTTTCAGACTTTTGGGGACCCTTTGACCAGAAAAAAGTTAAAAGGGTCCGATATGGACTACTGTCTGGCGGACTTAACATCAGAAAGAGCCAGTCTTATAAGGATATGGCTAGCTTTTCAGCCTTTTGGGGACCCTTTGACCAGAAAAAAAGTTCAAAGGGTCCGATATGGACTTTTGTCTGGCGGTCTTGACTTTGACTTTTTGACTTTTAAAAACAGAAAGAGTCTATGAGGATATGGCTAGCTTTTCAGCCTTTTGGGGACCCTTTGACCAGAAAAAAAGTTCAAAGGGTCCGATATGGACTTTTGTCTGGCGGTCTTGACTTTGACTTTTTGACTTTTAACACCAGAAAGAGTCTATGAGGATATGGCTAGAATTTCAGCCTTTTGGGGACCCTTTGACCAGAAAAAAAAGTTCAAAGGGTACAAAAAGGACTACTGTATGGCGGACTTTGACTTTTTGACTTTTAACATCAGATAGAGTCTATGAGGACATGGGTGGCTTTTCAGCCTTTTGGGGACCCTTTGAACAGAAAAAAAAGTTCAAAGGGTCTGAAATGGACTACTGTCTGGCAGACTTAACATTAGAAAGAGCCAGTCTGTAGGGATATTTAGCTTTTAAACCACTTGGGGACCCTTTGACCAGAAAAAAAAGTTCAAAGGGTCCGATATGGACTACTGTCTGGTTTATTTTAAGGTATTGTTATTCACACTGGTTTTTGCATTTAATGTTCGTCAATCTGGCACATTTTATTTGTATTAATTTATTAGCATTGTTCTGGGCAATTCAACAGCAGATTGCTTTGCAATCTCTTCAGTGCAAATCGGAATAAGTTAGATATAGTATTTCAATACGATTTCAATACGAAAATAAGGTGTTAAGAATAAGATTTGTATACAATGAAATGAAACTATATTGAATGTCATCCATTCAATGCATTACTGAATGAGTTAGTTCTTGAATGTATTGCAATGCAAAAAAGTATTGAATGCATAATTCTTAATGTTATTCTTCAATGCACAACGCTTTATCGTATGATATATTCTTGAATGTATTGCAACGCAGCGGTTGTTATTCTCAATACACAACGCTTGATCGTATATGCAATGCATTGCAATAGCAGATTGCATTGCACATCTCTCCAATCCACTACGGAATGAGTTAGTTCTTTAATGTATTGCAATGCAAAAAAGTACATATTGCTTATATGTTATTCTTCAATGCATAATGCTTGATCGTATGTGCAATGCATTGCACTTCAATCCACTGCGGAATAAGTTAGTTCTTGGATGCTTTGCAATGCAACAAAGTGCATATTGCTTATATGTTATCTCAATGCACAACGCTTGATCGTATATGAGCAATGCATTGCATTGCCCATCTCTTTAATGCAGAATAAACTTAGTTCTTGAATGCTTTGCAATGCAACAAAGTGCAAATTACTTAATTCCTCCATGCAAAACCTTTGTGCAATGCAATGCAACAAAACACTGCATTGCACATCTCTTCGTTGTACAAATGAAAGAGGTAGCTATTGCATGCATTGGAAAGTGACAGCTCTGTGAAGTTTTCTCGTGAGTACACAAATTAATGAGCTGCGAAAAACAATAAGCTGTGAGTTGTCTTTTCAACAGCTAATGCAATGATTTTCCTTCATACACAAATGATAATGGTAAGTTTTTTCATTGCACAGTTAGACCTATTATGCAATGGAATGAAACATTCTGCATTACACATCTCTTTAATCCACTATACGGAATGAGTTAGTTCTTGAATGCATTGCAATACAAAAAAGTGCATATTGGTATGCGCTTAAAGCGTTAGGCCTGGGACACACTGGCTGCGTGGCGTAAGGCCTGGGACACACTGGCTGCGTGGCGTAAGCGTCTCAGCTGCGTGGCGTGTCCGTTTTTATTTTTATTGAATGCAAAAGCAGTTTTTTAAGCGTTAGTTTTTTCATTGCAAAAAGGAATAAGTTAGTCCTTTTATGCAAATGGAATGAAACAACAAAACGTTATTTAAAAAGCAGATTGCATTGCCCATCTCTTTAATGCACTTCAAGAGTTAGTTCTTGAATTCTTCACTTCAACATTGCTTATGTTATTCTTGAATGTATTATAATGCAACAAAGTGCATATTGCTTGTATGATGTTATTCGATGCACAACGCTTGCTGGTATGTGCAAATGCATTGCATTAGAAGATTGCATTGCACATCTCTTCAATGCACTACGGAATGGGTTTTAGTCCTTGAATGTATGGCAAGGCAATGCAAAAAGTGCATGTTGCTTATATGTTATTCTTGAATGTATTGAATGTACACACACACACACACACACACACACACACACACACACACACACACACACACACACACACACACACACACACACACACACACACACACACACACACACACACACACACACACACACACACACACACACACACACACACACACACACACACACGTGTGGGATATGTTATTTTTGAAATCTCTTTTAATAGTCTAAGCATTTCACATATTTCTTTGTGATGTAATAATATACAACTGATTAAAAAAAATAGCTTTAAGCATTTGTTTGTAAGCCAATGCTGAAAGCTGATAAAAAGATTAAACATGTCTAATACAGCTGCTCCTTCTAATGGACAACAGTGGTATTACAGCCTATATAGAGTTGAAATGAATGAATGGAAATTTGGTTTTTCACTTATATCTCGGGAAGGAGAAAGTGAAAAAATCTAAAACTCAGAACGTCCGTTCAAAGGCATATCTTTTGGGGCTTTTATCTCGGGAATCCCCAGGCCAAATCGCACCACACTCGAATCGAAGCTAGGTGAGGACGAGCCCTTTCCAACGAGCTATCCCACAAGAATCTAGGTGGTCTAGGTCGGGAGTTACAGCCGTTCAAATTCGGGGGTCTCTCGAATTAGCGATCCGCGGGGTTCGATCAAGGCCCAATAGAGGACCTTACCATCCAAATTTGAGCGCGCAGGGAGTTTCCGTTTTCGAGTTATGAGTGAATTTGTACTGGGAGGGCGTGGCCTAACGTTATACTTTCGTTTTCAGCCTTCCTGTGACACAATTGTGAATAATACATGAATTTTAACAAAATGTGATTGTAAATGTTAAAATAATGATTTTATAAAGTCTAAATATGAATTATATATAACAATATTAGGGAGTAGTATGATGAAATGACAGCAGGGGGCAGTAAAATACCACTTATTGGCTGTTATACACCCTATTATAGCCATCCAAATGAAGAAGTTATACCTTTTTTGATAATTATTGATCTAGAGAGTCCAGAGAATTGTACTCCACTAGTTTTAAACATTATGATTTGAAAATTATATGATCATAGATGGAAAATACCATTTACAGCCAATACAGGCAATTTACCATAGGAAATATATGGTTTTAAAGCTTTTTAACAGTTATAGCACCACCTATGGTCCGATCTCCATGAAACTTTGCATGCTTCCTCACATTGTTATGACACATATGCTCATCAATTTTTGTGAAGTTCTGATTTTTAATTGATGATTTATAGGCTTTTGAGTGTATTTTGTCACGCCCATTTTCTAAATGACCCTCTTATAGCAAACCAAAGGACAAAGTTCAACTTTTTTTCAATAATTATTGATCTAGAGAGTCCAGAGAATTGTCCTAGACTGGTCTGGTTCCGATCGGGCGAAAAACCTAGGACTAGTTCGCAAAAGTAGGTTGTTAACATATTCGTGAATATTTAATGAACGATTTGATTGACAGCAATGGTTCAAGAGGCAAAGTTGTTCAGCATGAGGAGATCTATCAAATCATATGCATATTGTGGGGATGTGTGCAACACCACGTGATTACAGAGCCGTAAAACTCGTTAGCGCCAAATAGTGGCCGATTTCTTTCAAAACTCTTACAGACCTCTTGAGCCATGAGTTGAACATGCCCAACGAGTTTCATGCTGATCGACCTCCGTTAACCTTGTCTAATAGGTGCGCAAATTCATTGGCCGATGGCGGCCATGGTTTTTTAAGATACACCAATGTCTTTATATACATACATAGGGCCTTGGACCAAGACACTGCATACCGATTTTCAAGTCAATCGGACTAACGGTCAGGTGGTCATAGCCCTTTTTATGTTTTATTAATGTTATAGCGCAACCTAGTGTTTTATCGTTGCGATTTTTTTACTGTGACCTCAGAATGAACTCATTCACATGTGTACCGAGTTTGGTGAATCTATCTCATTTTCTTCTTGAGTTATTGCCATTTTAGTAAAATAGGCTCCGCCCACAATGTTCATTTTGCATTGTGCGACCGTGTGCGACCGTGCATTGTGCGAATGTTCAAGCGACCGTGAATCAAAATTTCAACTTTTTTTTCAACAATTATTGATATTCAGACTCCAGAGAACATTTCCGCACTGGTTTGGTTCCGATCGGGCGAAAAACCAGGGAATAGTTCGCAAAAGTAGTTTTTTGACAGAATTCAAAATGGCGGAAAATCCATCATGGCGGAAATGAAATAGGATATATACGTTTTTTACATCAGGCCCCCAGCTTTCCAATGACATAAGACACTTGAGTCTACGACATACGGTTTAGGAGTTATGAGCAGTTTCGCGCAATTGGTTGCTATAGCGCCATCTATGGGCCAATCGGGCTCATAATTTGATAACCTCTCCTCGATTTTTGTACTACCATCTGACAAAGTTTCAGCTCTCCAGCCCTTACGGTTTGGGCTGCACGATGCGTTTTACGGCAGAATAATAATAATAATAAAAATCGGTACAAATACAATAGGTTTTCAGCACTTCGTGCCTGAACACCTAAATATACGATAAATGTAAAAAAGCAAAAATACATAAATAAATACATAAATAAATATACAAAGAAATGTAAAAAAGTACAAATAAATGAGTATTTATACTTTTATTTCCTTATTTATGTATAATTGTATTTTTTCACACATTTTTTATTTTTTATTTATACATTTATTCATTTACTTATTTCCACTTTTATTTATTTCCACATTCATTTATGTATATATGTTTTTATGTCTACATTTATTTATTTTCACATTTATTTATTTATACATTTATTTATTTCCACATTTATTTATTTATACATTTATTTATTTATACATTTCTTTGTCCATATGCTAATGAGGGGGGCGTGTTCTACCTCAGACAGTAGAACACTGGCAGTGCTGAAGCTTTGAGGCCACATGTGACACCTGTGAAGTTATAGCGCCACCAACTGGCAGCAGGAAAGTGTGTCACTTTCAAAATGCTTTGAAATCACCCTCTAATTTTTACCCGATTTGCTTCAAACTTTATGTGTATAATGTAAACACACGCCAGATGTAGGATTATTGATGATGTGAAAGGATTATTGATATCTTAGATACTGTTGCTGTGGCAACAAATCAAACTTTAATATTCTTGTTTGATGCTTTTGAGACTCTTAGCATGCTTGAAATTGCATGAAACTCGACACACACATAACATTGATTAGCCAGTAGACATGTGCAAAGTTTCAGAAACGGGCGTGGTGAGGGCTCAGTAGCGCCACCTTTAGTCAAAAATGGGGGGGTTAGTTTTATCTACAGTAACAAAACTCAGTACGTATATTGTACTCATCAAGCCGGATAACTTTCGGATTTACAGTCATTAGCTCGGACCAACAGAAAGTCAGATATTTTGGTTTGAATGTGGTCATTTCTCTCTGAGCCTACGTCTCTGTGTCTGTGCCTGTGTGTGTGTGTGTCTGTGTCTGTGAGTGTGGAGAGGGGGAGGGGGATTAGCTTAACCATTTCACTGATGTGTGGTTTGGCCTCCATTAAAAAAGAAAAAAAATGTCTTAAGCCTTGTATTTTTTAAATAAGTTTTTTTTTTATAAAGTAAAGGCATATAACCAGTATAATTGTAGTGCATTGACAATAGTTTTATATAATTAGTTTATTAATTAAATTAACTTGGTCCATAAACTTGGTCTGAAAATTTGGTCCATAAATCAAACACACTTGCATGTAATAATATGAAACTCGGTACACATATAGATCTCATCGGGCCAATACTTTAAGCCAGCCCAACAGGAATTCGGCTATTTTGGTCTGAATGTGGATGTTTTGCAAAACCAGCCTCTACATTTTTACTCACCCCTCTTAAGTGGTTTATTTTATTCCCACCAAACTTTTTGAACATGATGAAAATACATTAAAGATGCTAAATTGTTAACGGATATTGAATATCTCAAACGGGTTTGCTATGGCGAGGGATTATGTCAAAAAAAGAATCAGGAAACGTCTCATATCTTCTAAAAATGTAATTATACACCATTTATTTTTATATAAAATTATACAAATATTAGAACTAAACTAATTTTATTCTATTTTTTCAATTCAAGTTGTATGAAAAAGTTTAAAACAGGCTATTTAGTGCTATTTGGTTAAAAAAAAATCATACATAGGGCTGTACTTCCCTCTTGTGTCCAAAATGATATAAACATAGTACATAAAACTTTTTTTTATCAGGTATGGCTATTGTATTTATTTATAAATATATTAGGTATGTGGCTGTGAGGATATTTTCCCACCGGTTAATCGACGTGTGACACCAGTGGTGGCTTTTAAGTCGCTAATATAAAAGTTAAAGTAAAGGCACTTTTACACAAAATATTCCGTCATCATCTTTTCAGTCAGCTCTTCACTCTCGTAATTAATGAAATTTGACTCCTGTTGCTGATCTTTGCTACAAAATTACAAATAATTTATTTCTGTATAAAATAACACTGACTAAAAATACATTTGATGTTTCTTTTTTAATCAATGTAGAATGTGTAACTTAAAAATAAACAGATTAGTGCTCTGTTTGAGGACAATCCTGTGTGGGGAGGGGAGGGGAGGGCAGGGGGATTTCTCTGTTGGGTGAGAATTCATTTAAATTATTGTTTTTCAAGGTAGCATTCTAATCAGGTAAAGCAAGTAATATTCTCTGTTACCCCTTTTCCACCAAAGCATTTTGAGAGCCGGTTCGGAGCCGGTGCCTGCGCGTGAACCAGTTCTTTGTGTTTCGACAGCCAAAGAACTGGTTCTCGGCCAGGAAAACTGGTTCCAAAGCGGAACCAACTCTTTGCTGGACTAGAACCGTTCTTTTACCACGTCATGCGAGTTAGAGATTATCCCAAAGTAATGTTGTACTTGCAAGCGTTTCTAGCTAAGACGTATGGCGACGTACACAGTGACGTAACGACGTCGTTCGCTGGGCGCTCTAGTCAATGGAAAAACAAACAGGTTCTGAAAAGGTTCGCAAGTTGAACCAACTCCAAACCAACTTTGAACCAGCACCAGTTCCGAACCAGTTATTTTTTGGTGTAAAAGGGGTATATGTGTTTCTATAAATATAATATATATATACAGTAAAACTTCAAATAATAGCCAAGTCCCAAATAGACGCCTGTCTCTTTTACACACCTGGTGTGGCTGCAGGTTTGGGTAAATAAAAGCCGGTCTCAAATAGAGGCCGGGTCTGTTTTTTACTTTCGGGTTGTTAATCTTCTAAAACCGCCAGATCATCCCGCTTTTTGTCCCGCCAAAGCCTATTTTGATCGGTGAGTGATGTAGAATAGAATGACTGCTGCGCTTGACAGGGTGCATAACGAGCAGAGAGAGAGAGAGAGAGAGCGCCCCGGCCGCGCGCGCGCACTCTCGCGTCTTCAAACAACACGAGCGCTGTCTTGCTCTCTCTCCATCGATCGTGCATATTAATCAAATCGATTGACACGATAGTAAAAGGTTGGAACTTGGAAGACCGCAGTTTCACGTGGAGCATTTGGAGATTTTTAGAGATTAGAGACTCAATGAACAACATCTCAACATTAAATTATAAAGGCCTGTCTCATATACAAGCCCGTGCAGTTCGACGATTTGGGAAAATAAAAGCCTGGGCTATTATTTGAAGTTTTACGCTATGTCTATCTATCTCTATATCTATATATATCTATATCTATATCTATATCTATATCTATATATATATATATATATATATATATGTATATATATAAATATATATAGCTACGAGCAGTGATTACGGGCCCAAGCCGGTGGCCGGTTGTAGCACCAGCATCTGGCAGCAGGAAGTCTTTCAAAATACTTTGAAATCACCCTCTTATTTTTACCTGATTTGCTTCAAACTTCACTACTATAATGTAAACACACGGCAGATGTAGACCTGGATGTAGACCTGACCTTTCAGAAGGTTGCTCACGCATACTTTGTGGTTGACATGTGCCCTCGATGCGCACTTTTGCAGAGCCCACACTGATGCAAGCTCTTCAGCACACTTCTTTTCGACAGTCAAAGCGGGGTTACGTTTTTTGCACGTCGTGCACAATAACCCTAAAGGCACCAGGGTGGCGGTGCCACCGGCTTTTTATATATATAGATATAGCTGCGAGCAGTGATGAAGGGCCAAAGGCGGCGGTACCGCCACCCCGGTGCATTTAGGTATTTAAAGGCACCGGGGTTGCGGTGCCACCGGCTTGGGTCATCGCTGCTCGCAGCTATATTTATTATTATTATTATTATTATTAGGGCCCAAGCCTCGAAAAGGCGAAGGCCCTATTGTTTTCCTAAGGATTCTTCTTCTTCTTCTTCTTCTTCTTCTTCTTCTTCTTTTTATTAGGGCCCAAGCCTTGAAAAGGCGAAGGCCCTATTGTTTTCCTAAGGATTCTTCTTCTTCTTCTTCTTCTTCTACTTTTTATTATTAGGGCCCAAGCCTTGAAAAGGCCAAGGCCCTATTGTTTTCCTAAGGATTCTTCTTCTTCTTCTTCTTCTTCTTCTTCTTCTTCTTTTTATTATTAGGGCCCAAGCCTTGAAAAGGCGAAGGCCCTATTGTTTTCCTAAGGATTCTTTTCTTCTTCTTCTTCTTTTTTTTATTATTAGGGCCCAAGCCTTGAAAAGGCGAAGGCCCTATTGTTTTCCTAAGAATTATTAGGGCCCAAGCCTTGAAAAGGCGAAGGCCCTATTGTGTTCCTAAGGTTTATTATTAGGGCCCAAGCCCTGAAAGGGCGCAGAGCCCTATTGTTTTCCTTAGGATTATTTATTATTAGGGCCCAAGCCTTGAAAAGGCGAAGGCCCTATTGTTTTCCTTAGGATTATTAGGGCCCAAGCCTTGAAAAGGCGAAGGCCCTATTGTTTTCCTTAGGATTATTTATTATTATTATTATTATTATTATTATTATTATCATTATTATTATTATTATTATTATTTTACTACCCTTTGGGCACTTTTGGGGCCCTTAACGTGCTCGAAAACTCTTGAAACTTTGCACACGGGTCAGAACCTGCGGCCATCAGGGCCGGGCTGAAGCTGGTACCCGGGCGTGGCAGGGGGGCTTCGACAGCGCCCCCTGGAAGTGGTAAAAAATCTTGGTCCATAAATCAAACACACTTGCATGTAATAATATGAAACTCGGTACACATATAGATCTCATTGGTTCATATATCCTTCGTACTTTTACTTTTTACGCCAGCCCAACAGGAAGTCGGCTATTATGGGTTGTTTGGAAACTCATGCTCAGGAATTTGAAACAATACTCCTAGGGAATTCACCCGATCGTCACCAAACTCGTGTGCATGAAGTCAAGACATTGAGGATGAAAAATTGCCAGGGGATTTTTGATATCTCGAACGGTTTGGCCGTGGCGAGGAAAGGAATTTATGGCGAATAATGGAAACAGGAAGTTTGTTATAACTTCTGCATACATTGACTGATCTTGATGAAACTTCAGCAGTGTGTTAGCTGTAAGAGGCCGATCACATGGATGTGACTATTGTGAGTCAAAGTTATAGCGCCACCAACTGGCAGCAGGAAGTGTGTCACTTTCAAAATGCTTTTAAATCACCCTCTTATTTTTACCCGATTTGCTTAAAACTTTATGTGTATAATGTAAACACACGGCAGATGTAGACCTGTGAAAGGATTATTGATATCTTAGATACTGTTGCCGTGGTAACGCATCAAACTTTAAGATTATTTTTTGATGCTTTTGAGACTCTTGGCATACTTGAAATTGCATGAAACTCGACAGACACATCACATTTATTAGGCAGTAGACATGTGCAAAGTTTCAGAAACGGGCGTGGTGCAGGGGCTCAGTAGCGCCACCTTTTGACAAAAGAGGGGGAGTTAGGTCTATACTTTTATCTACAATCTTAAAACTCAGTATGTATATTGTTCATATCGAGTTGGACAACTAACTAATTTACAGTTATTAGCTCAGACCAACAGGAAGTCAGATATTTTGGTTTGAATGTGGATGTTTTGGAGAATTTTCTCTTTCTCTCTCTCTGACCCTACGTCTCTCTGTGTGTTTGGGGGGAGGGGGATTTGTCTGCTGAGTGAGAATGCTTTTATTTGTGTTTTTCAAGGTTTTGGGGCCCTTAACATGCTCGAAAACTCTTGAAACTTTGCACACAGGTCAGAACCCGCGGCCATCAGGGCCGGGCTGAAGCTGGTACCCGGGCGTGGTAGGGGGGCTCGACAGCGCCCCCTGGAATGTGATTCGAACACTTGTCCATATATCAAACATGCTTGCATGTAATAATATGAAACTCGGTACATATTTAGATCTCATCGGGCCAAACAACTTTCGTGCTCTAAGTTTAACGACAGCTCAACAGGAAGTCAGCTATTATGGGTTGTTTGGAAAATGCATGCTTTTATTTTTTATATACTTCTCCTAGAGAATTAATCCAAACACC